>NW_020954588.1:3995193-4061924 GCF_900497805.2 Vombatus ursinus
ACCACGTATACTTGGAAGTGACAATATATTAAAAATACATTTATATAAAATGTTCAAAGATCTTTAATAGCTTAAGGCTGCACTGACATATAATACATTCTATATCACATAATGTAGGATATATTGATATATTATATATCCAGTAATATATTCACATATTTATATTTACATATACCTCAAACACCTTTGTGAAGTATGTAATGGAAGTATTATTATCTTCAACTTAGAGATGAGGAAACTGAGGCTGGAAGGGTATCAGAGAATTTTGTAGGTGGAAAACGCCTTAGAGACCATCCAGTCCAATCTGTAGCTGAACAAAGATCTGTCTACAACACACTTGCTAAGTGGTTGCTAACCCTTTGCTTGAAGACAATGGGGTGAAGTGATTTGTCCAATAACTGCACTCAGATTCTCTGACTCTGAATCCAGGGTCCTTCCTGCTACACTAAGATGGCTAACAAATAATGTGGCATGCCATGTTTTCCATAACAATCAGTACTGGAATTGGGGGGAAGGGGAGAATGCTCTTCTTGAACTTGGGATCCAGTGTATTTCCTGTTATGCAAATAAAGGAATGGTTCTCCTTTCATTGCCAACACGTCTAGTTAATTATTACTTTCATTTTGATTTGAAAATGACTGAATGTTTTAAGTACATGAAATAAGCAGTTTCTCTTGAAAATATAAGAAAATTAGAAAGTGCTCAAAGCATAAAATAAACAAAGTTTTTTTTTTTTTGTTTCTAGCTTTTATACCAGACGATATACTGTGTGTGCCAATCCAAAGGAAGCATGGGTGAAACATGCCCTCAGGATTTTAAGGTACTGAGATGTACAATTTATGATCCTATCGCACAATACATGTGAATGGGTGGGGAGTATTTTCTGGTGATATTCTGGTCTTTGGGGGTTCCTCCTCAGTCTGGTACTTGGAGCTTTAACCTTGTAAATGAGAAAATGTGGCTGTTTTTAGCTCCTGAGGTCTTTCTGTTCCATTCCCACATCCCCATCCCGGTGGGAGCAAAGCATTACTTTTACATTCACCTAAATGTCACTTTTGTTCTAATATGACACCTTAGAAACTCCCCTCCCTCTCCCAATTAGGGAGGCAATCATAATCCCAGAATTCTCCCTGCTATGGTCTATATATGATTACAAATAGGGCTATTTAAGAACATTTTTTTTTTCATGGACATGATATTGATTTGTTCATTGAGTATCTGGAAACAAGAGAATCGAGGGAGAGAGGATTTGTTGATTCATAAAAATAAAGCTTTGTTGATGGGCAGGCATCATTGTGATTGTTGGCAATCATTTATCTTTTGCTTCACTAAGTGTGTGTATGTGTGTGTGTCTCTTTTTTAATAGTTCCAGACTCAAGAAGATGTCAAAGTAATTGAAATGGAGCTGGAAAAAGACTAAAGGACCAAAGAACCTAAACTAGGTTGGAATTTCTACTCACACATCTTTGTGTGCTTGCCATCTATTTAATTTGGCTATCATTGGATCTATCCAATTAGTGAAGTTGATTCATATTGCATCATAGTTTTGCTTTTTTAAGCATTATATAAAAGCTTGATATTTTGTTTCATGTTGTTGTATTTATAGATAGAGGGTGTATGTGTCCATTAAATGTCATTTAAAATTTTTCACAACCAGGCTATGTTTTCAGTCTGTGATCCAGCCAAACTGGTGTTCTTGCTGTTCTTCACACATAACACTCCATCTTCATTCTCTACACCTTTGCACAGGCTGTTCCTCATGCACTTCTTCCTTAATTCCACTACTTGGAAACTCTAAGTTCCCTTCAAAGCTCCACTTAAGTGCTGCCTTCTAGATGAAGCTCTTCCTGAGCCCCTCAGAAGCTCCTGCCTCCCCTCCTTCAAAGTGTATTTATTTTTCATATCCTTGTATATATACATGTTGTCTTCCTTGACAGAATGTAAGTCCCTCAAGGGCCAGGACTGTTTCCTAGCACCTACTGTTGTGGCTGGCACATAGTAGGTACTTAATGAGTCTATAGAGCAGTAAGCTAGTCTGTTATTATTATTGTTGTTGTTTGATATTCACTTATTTGAAGGATTGAAGTATTGTTATTATCTTTATTATTTGGTAAAAGCATTTTGAGTTGTTTTATTTGTATGGTTTATTCCAAACAAATGTTTGATTATTCATTCAATGTTTCACTATTTTATGGCAATAGAAAATCATGCAAAAATTGTTGATACTAACAATAAAAGAAAGAATAAAAAACTAAGTAGCCAATGATTTTTGACTAAATTATTTTTACTTTATTACCAAGTATGTACTACACAGACTTAATGAGAAAAATATTAATTTGTTATTATAGCAAAATACTGACATTCTCCATTCTTCTAATCATATACTTCTTTTCTATACTTCATTGTCATGGAAAATTTAGAGAAAAAAATTATTTTACTTTCTATATAAGTAGTCACCATACATAGGAATTTATTATGTAAGAATTATAATGGAATACTTTTGAGGAAAGCCATCCAAACTAGAAATTAGAAACATCTCTATATCATAAGATTTGGTGTCTTATATTTATTAATGTAAATTAAAGATGATTTAAGGAACATTATGTGCATTTAGAGCCAATCAAAGTGTTGAAAATTGCCTTGGAAAGTCTTCTAGTTCATCTTCCTGCCAAAGGCAGGGCCCTCCTCACAGACATGTGAGAAGCTCTCTTAAATAAAGATTCCCAATTATCTTCTCTTAGGCAGAAATAAAATTAATTTTCAATATAGGATTCAAAGTTGATTCCTTGCTCATCCAAAGGTCAGACTCCTGGCAACCTGGACCACTTGTAACATAACAGAAAGCTAAATATGTGTGTGTGTGTGTGTGTGTGTGTGTGTGTGTGTGTGTATAAATAAAATTCTGTATGACTGAAATAGCTTACAAAGCCCATGCACTAGAACCTACTTATTTTACTCAATAGGAGAGCCCCTTTGGCATTCACTGAGAGACTTTTTTGATCTTTTTTACATACAATCCTAACGAGATAAGCTATCTGATTTCTTAATTGGGCCCAGAGTCAGGAAGATTTGAGTTCAAATGTGACCTCAGACATTTATTTAACTGTGTGATCCTGGTCAAGCCACTTAACCTCTGCCTGCTTCAGTTTCCTCATCAGTACAAATGTGGATAATAATACATCTACCACCTAGGTTGTTGTGAGAATAAAAGAAAATAATGTTTTTAAATCGATTTACAAATGTTAACATCATCACCAACATAAAACAAATTTGAAATTGAGATTTCAATGTACTGGCAGTGGAGTGTCAGAAGTGAGCTGATAGCTTAAGAATCCAAAATTAGACTGAAAAGTCACAAAAAGTTGATACAAGAACTCTTAGAGTTTAGCAGTCTGGGACTGCAGGGACACCTTAGAGTATAGCTATCTTATACAGAACAAGAAATGACTTGGTACCAGATCATGATGACCTGGAGACATCAAGAAATGGTTAAATCGTGTTTAACAACTTTTATTTAAGAAAGCAGAAAAAAACACGATTTCTTTCAGTTTCTTTATCTATAAAATGAGAATAATAATGGTATCTACCTCCTAAGGTGATTGTGAGAATCAAATGGGATAATAATTGTAAAGTGCCTACTAGTAGGTTCTATATAAATGTTAACTATTATTATCAAAATGTCATTCTTTTTTTCCATTCTTTTTCACATCTGATCGTGTTGTTTTAGTTCATACTTTTTATCCATTGCTTTGGCATTGGTTCTGATTTTGTTTTATCCACCTACTTCAGAGATACCTTTTGTTCCAAAGGTAGCAATTTGTTCCAATAATCATCCTTTTAGTACATTATACCCCACCCCTCATTTCCCTCATGCATCAGGAAATACACTTGGAGCTCTTATTCCAGCTTTCCTCTCTTAAAAATTTTCTTTCATCTTCATCATATGGCTGGATCACACAATTTTCTCACAGTAACTTGAGAATTGTTCCGATAAAAGTTATATTTATGGATCAAGTTTCCATCTGGTGCTATTTCTCAAAAATATTTTATACTTTTTGAGGGTTCTGAAGAATTGGTGCCAAAACCACTCTGAGCTTCCCGCCCCTCCTGCTCTGAGAGGCAATGAAATCTACATTTAGTCTACCTGCTTCCTTAAGAAATCCATCTGCCCTATACCACCAGGTAGTATTTATAAGTCTGGCACAGTCAACCAATGCAGCATGTATTATTATGCACTTACTCTGTGCCAGGATTGGTGATAAAAAGACAAAAGTAGAGCAATTCCTGTCCTCTAGGAGCTTATTAGAGGACACACACACATATTTAGTGTGTGTGAGATATGTTTTGTACCAATCCGATTCAAGGTAACAATGGAAGGGGAGGTACTATCAGTTGGCAAAGCCAGGACAGGATTCATACAAAAGGAATCACCTAAGCTGAGTTTTGCAGGAAACCAGAGATTCCAAAAGGCAGAGGTTAGGAGTTAGAACATTTCAGTTCTCCCAGCCAGTGCAAAGGAACAGAGAGGGGTAGGTAGTTGAGTGTAATGTGTAAAGAAGAATAAGAAGGCTAGTGTGTTTGGACAATTGGGGTGGTATCCCTAGGTTTCTGGATTTTCTGCACTAAATGAAAGACTTTATTTTAAAGGGAATTTCACTGGAGAACAGTAGCCCCCTGTTTCTTTTGGGCTTCCTCTTGATCAGGGATAACGTGGAAGTTGAGAAAAATGGAATGTTGTGACTACCAGATATAGGGCAACAGGACTGGCAACTTCGCATGAGGCCTCTCTGTGTTACACAGATACTATGAATCACTTGTCAAACCCTTTAATCTGAATTATTTGGTCATACCTATCTTTAATGTTGGGGATGTTAAAAAATATTTCAAACCCAGACCACAAAGACATCCTATGCCATGCTGGGTGTGTTGAATTCCAGATCTATACCTTGTTGGCAGGTAGGCTAGATACTGACGCTTACGTGGATTTATATTTGAACATTGTTGCCTCATTGACAGTAAATGTCAATGTACCTCACCCAAATGATAAAAGATAAGAATAGCCATAATGCACTATGCTAGTCTCTGTGCCAACACATCACCCATTCCTTCTTTTTTCCTGCACCTATTCTTACTGTGACCTTACTGCTCACTGTGACTTTTGGTCCATCAACCCCATCTTGTTTTTCCAGACCATCATGCTCTTCTTGACTTTCCTTCCATCTTATCTCTCTTGGACTCAATGATAAGCCTTCTCAATGATGCCCTGACTAGCAAGCTAGAATCCCTTTCTCCTTGGCTTCCCTCCTCCTACTGTTGTCCCCAACTCTGAGCCCTCCACACAGGGCCAGGGTTCTGGGCCTGGGAAATAACTGAGGTCAGTGGCAGCTGACTGAATAGGTTGTTCTACCAGGGTATTTAAGCAAATTTCATCATCAGAAAGGGACTTGAAAATCTCTTGAATCAAACCAACCAAGATTTGGTGTTAAGAGAGCAGTTGGGAAGGGATTGGTGGTTGTAAGAAATAACCTTGTTGGGAGAGGGAAGGGTGTGTCATGTAGAGGTATCAGGTGAGGATAGAAGACTTGTTTTAGCTGAATCCACCCAGTGTTTGGTCTTGGATCTACTCCTCTTTTGTTATTATTGTGGTATGTGGGGATATTCTCAGGTACCTGTGTTGTTAGGGGGCTGTGGCTCGTACTGTGAAGAGCCCACATAGAAAAAGCATTGGATTTGGAAAAGTAAATGGTAATGATGAAAGCTGGAGTTGGGGACATCCTCGTGTTACTTAATCTGAAATGTACCAGTTGACTTTATTCCTGATTTCCCTTTCCTAGAGAAGGTGGCCTAGCTGTGAGCTTTGGGTATATGCAACAAAATGAAAGCATTGAATAAATGAATGAGCACTTATTGACCACTTACTGTTGGCTGAGAATGATGCTAAACTCTGGGAATACAAAAAACAGTCCCTGCCTTCGAGGAGCTTACATTCTAATGGGAGAGATACTTACAGGTGTGGTGGGTAGGGAGGGACACTTTAGTCGGGAAAGTTACAGGGATGGTGCCTGAGGCCATAGGCAAGTAGATTGAACCGCCCCTTCCATTAAACAAAATGATCCCTCTGGTCTTTTTTTCAGAACTAACATTCTGTGGTTCTGTGATCTGCTTTCTCAACTCCTGCTCCTAGGCACCACGGAAACACATTGACAAGGCTCATGATAATATTTTGCTAATGTCATAGCAAACATTAGTTTGCTAACTAAACATCAGTTATAGTTCGTCTAATTTCAACTGGATTTTCATTGCTGTTTAACAATTCTATTATTTGTCTCTTGTTGACTCCTTATGTACGGCTACAAGTAATGAAATCAAAAATGAGCATTATCCCGAGGGCAATGAAGAAAGGCCACAACTTATTACAGGAAATTATGGAAGGAGACCTGGGTAATGTAAAGGAGACCATTAAAGGAATGTATGAGCAAAGAAGATGGGCTGGTCACGTGGTGAGAGTGAAGGATAACCTAGCAATAGCCCCTATTTGCCCCCTGCCCTTGTATAAACGTAAAGAGAAAGTGAGGAACGGCACGTAGTGTGGCCTGCTTATGGAGGACTTGAGGATGACCTTGCAGAAGAGCTGCACAAAATGGCTGGGCACAAATGGACTTCAACCTGAATCACCAGTGCTAATGTCTACCTCGATGAAATAACATTTGAGTATTTGTACATTTGAGAGATTCCTTAGTCTTCATTCCTCAACAGAGTTATTTCAAACTTTTTAATATATTTCTCAAGCATGCCAGTAACTCCTTACCTTCTTCACTTTGGTAGATGACCTCTCTTCCATCTTTAAGAAGAAATTGAAGATAAATTTATGTTAATTCCAAGAGCTTACATCCACCTCACCTCAAAATGTCTCTGTCTTCAGCCATATTCTCCTCCTTCCTTCTTCCTGAGTCTTTTCCTTTCTGATATCCCTTAATTCCTTACTCAACTAATTATTCTCTCTCTCCCTCTGTTTCTCTCTCTCTCTCTTTCATTTTATGGAATGCAAATGACCATAGGTCCATATTATTAGTGCATAGCTTCACTATTTATGGCAGCCTACTCTCTATTTGTCCATGCCTCCAGTCTCTTCCCATTTCCCTGCAGTCCATCCTGCTTCAAGGCCATGACCAAAGTCTCCTTGGGATTATAGATATAGAGCTGCAAAAGACCTGAGAGGGTGTCCATTCATAGAATCAGATTATGAGTGGGAAGAATCCTAAGAACCATTGAGTCCAGCTCCCTTATTTTACAAGTGAAGTAACTGAGATGCAGAGAGATTGAATAAATGACTTGCTAATAAATATCTGAGGATGTGAACCTAGTGAACTGACTCCAATGCTCTATCCACTATATCTCCTACTTTTACAGATAAGGGAACTGAGGCCTAAGGACATTGAATGTTGTGCAGAAGATCACACAGGCACTGAACCCAAGATGAGATTTGAACCAGGTCCTCTGGCTCCAGGATCAGTGCTATTACATTGTTCTACTTGACCTCCTTTTTCACTGGCTCCATCCCCTTCTGTAAAAAGATGTGGTTAATGCTCCTATAATCTAAAGAAACCTTTCCTCAATCCTTTTGCTCCTTTTAGATATTACCTCTTCTTTCCTTCTTTTGATTGTCAAAAAGGCAATCTTGTCGTCTTTGTAGGTACTTCCAGACCACTCTCACTCTTACTTCAGGCGATATGGTTTCCATCTCTACCATGTCCTGAAGCTACCCTCTAAAAGTCAAGAGAGAATGTGACTCCTAATTGACAAATTCAATGTCCTTTTCTTTGGGTTCATTTTCTTTTACCCCTCTGTAGTATTTGATGGTGTAGACCAGAGGTATCAAACTCCCCATCTGTACACAGCCTGCTTATTTGGCTCAAACCAGATTAAAATCCAATTGGAAAATGTTTAACAAAACAAATAAAAATGTAATACAGCATAGATATTGCTAATTTGTGGTTTTCTAAGTCAATATGCAGCTTGCAATGATCCATTTCTATTTGAGCTTGATCCCACTGGTGTAGACCACCAACTCCTTAAATCTTTGTCCTTTTTTGGTTTTTGTGACACTACTTTATTCTGGCTTTCCTCCTATCTCTCTGACAACTCTTTTGTCCACTTCTCTTTTTCTTTCTTCTCCCAAAGGCAGACATTTCCCAAGACTTTGTAATCTGCTCACTTCTCTCATCTTTTAAGCTTTCTCTTGTTCATCCATCCCTCCATCTCTAACCATTGCCTCTATGTGAGTGACACTTAAATCTGTGTTTATAGGCTTTATCTGTCTCTCAAGTTCCAACTCTTCATTTCCCTTGATTGCTGAAGATTTCTCTTTTGATGTTTTGCTCTCACCTCTGATTTGATCTGTCTAAAAGTGAACTAATTTTCCCACCAAACAAACTCTTCATTCTGATTTCTTGTTTTAGTTGATGGTGTCACCATCTTCCTAGACCCCAAACATCACAACCTGAGAGTCCTTCTTTATCTTTATCTCTCCTGCAACTTCACATTCAATCCCTTCTGGACTTTATTCCTTCAAAACACACTCCCTCCCTTTCTATGTCTACTGCTACTGCCTAGGTTATTACCTCATAGAAGCAGCTAGGTTCATGACCTGGAGTCAGGAAGGCCTGAGTTCAAGTCTGCCCTCAGACACTCACTAACTGTGTTACCCTTTGTTTGCTTGTTTCCTCATCTGTAAAATGGAGATAATAATAATATCTACCTTCCAGGATTGTTGTAAGGATCAAATGAGATAGTAATTGTCAAGTGCTTAACACAATGTCTGGCACATAGTAAGCACCATATAAATGTTAGCTATCATCATCATCATCTCCATTATCATCAACATCACCACCACCATCATAATCGTTATCATCATCATCATCATCACCATCCTACTCTTCCTCCTCCCCATCACCAACATCATCATGTCTAGACTACTTGGAATAGCTTATTTTTCTTTCCACTTTCTGGCTTAGTAGTCTTTACAATTTTTTTTTAAACATTTTTATTTAAAGTTTTGAGTTCCAAATTCTATCCCTCCCTTCCTCCCTTTCCTTTCCCCTCACTGACATGGGAGCAAACAGATATGTTATACATGTGCAATTATGTAAAACATTTCTATATTAGTCATTTTGTACAAGAAGACTGGAATAAAAGAAAAAAAAAGAAAGTGAAAAATAGCATACTTTAGTCTATATTCAACCAATATCAATTCTTTCTCTATAGGAGAATAGCATGCTTCATCATTAGTCCTTTGGAATTGTCTTGGATCATTGCATTGCAGAGAATAGCTAAGTTATTTTATTCATAGTTCTCCATTAAAAAATATTGCTGTTACTGTGTACAATGTTCCCCTGGTCCCGCTCACTTCACTTTGTAACAGTTCATGTAAGTCTTTCCAGGTTTTTCTTTTTCTTTTTCTTTTTTGGTGAGGCAATTAGGGTTAAGTAACTTGCCCAAGGTCACACAGCTAATACGTGTCAAGTGTTTGGTCTGAGGCCAGTGACTTCAAGGCTGGTGATCTATCTACTGCACCACCTAGCTACCCCTCCAGGTTTTTCTGAAATCATCCTGCTTGTCATTTCTTATTGAACAGTAATATGGAATAGCTTCTTAACTGGTCTTTCTGCCTCCAATCTTTTGCCATTCTAATCCAGTCTACACTCTGCTTCCAGATTAATCATTCCAAAGCATCACATTTTTTCATGAGAATTCCCTGATTAAATATATTCAGCAATTCCCTGTTGTCTACAAAGTCCTTAGTCAGGCATTCAAAGCTTTTAATGATATGATTCCAACTTAGCATTGTTTTATTTCATATTGCTACTGATTCATGCACACCCTATGCTCTAAATAAACTAGTCTATTTGCCATTCCCTGATTATGCCTTGGAATCATCAATTTAGAAGTGGAAGGGATATTAGAGGTTATCAAGTCTGACCTCCATCTTTTTACAGATGAGGAACCCGAGGTCCAGGGAGCTAAGACCTAAAATTTGAATGCATATCCCCTGACTTTCAATCCAGCACTCACACAAAGTACCACACTATATTGTCCTATCTCACTTCTGCATAATTGCTCTTGCCATCCTTTTCATCCTTTCATTGTCTATAGAAGTCCTGATCATCTTTGAAGACCTAATTCTCCATGAAAGTCTTTATCGTTCCAGCTAGAAGTGATCTCTTCCTTCTATATCTCCTATATCACTTTGTACTACTTTGGGGCATTTATCAAATGTTGCCTTGCATTCATAGTATCATAAGATCATAATATAGAGCTAGAAGGAAACTTAGAGATGACTGAGTTCAACCTCTCCATTTTATGGATAAGGAAACAGGCTTATTTAGATTGAATGATTTGCTAGTCAATGTCTGAAGCCATATTTTGAATTTGTTATCCTAACTCTAAGTTCAGCACTCTACCCATTCCACCACCTATATTGTGAATGACAGAACTAGCATCCAAACTCTTGTCACCAAATCAGCATCCATTCCATTGGGCCATCCTCTCTCCTCCCTTGTAATTATCTGTGTATATGTGTTAACTCCCCTATTAGAATGCAATCTCTGCTTTCTTTCCTGCCTGGAAATAGGTTTACACAAGATACATTGGTAACAATAGATAGATAGAGTCCAGATAGCAGAGTTTCACCCTGTGGAAGAGAAGACTCTTGACTTGGGGTTCATAAATGTTTTGTAAAAATATTCTGATACTTGTATTTCAACATAATTGGTTTCCTTTGTAATCCTACATTTGTTTGTTTGTTTGTTTGTTTGTTTTCATTTAAAAATGTTATTCTGGGGGGCAGCTAAGTGATGCAGTGGATAGAGGATAGGCCCTAACGTCAGGAGGACCTGAGTTCAAATCCTGCCTCAGACCAAAACACTTGACTCTTACTAGTTGTGTGACCCTGGACAAGTCACTTAACCTTGACTGCCTAAAAAAAAAATGTTACTCTGAGAAGGAGTCCCCTTCACTAGATTGTTCAAGAGGTCCATGACATTAAAAAGGTGAAGATCTCCTACAGAATGCCTGCCTGCACATCAGTAGAGTCTTGATTGATCAAGAAATTGAATAGAAACAGAAATTTCTCTTCACCAGGAATTATGTTCATACAATATGAATTCTTTCTATGTGCCTACCCTCCACTCCCAACTCAATTCCTGACTCAAAATATACCATGAGTTATCTGTATGCACACAGCTCCAGATGGCACATTATCAGCTTCTTTGTGTCTTCAGTTTCTGGGCCTGGGTTTCATCTTAACCTCTTTTGCTGCATAGAGTGAGTCTTTGTTGATTTTGGGTGCCCTAGAACCCCTGATAAGGGGTCATATACTGAGAGAACAGCTTGCATCCTGTTCAAACTCAGCCAGGAGAGAGGAGAGAGAGAGACAGAGACAGAGAGACAGAGATAGACAGAGACAGCTATAGAGATAATGACAGAGAGACAGAGACACAGAGAGACAGACAGAGATGGAGAGAGACACAGAAACAGGGACACAGAGACAGAGACAGAGAAAGACAGAGAAAGGAGGGAAAGTGAGTGGGAGAGGGAGACAGACACACACACACACACAGAGAGAGAGAGAGAGAGAGAGAGAATGTCCTTGTTTAGCTCATGGGGCTAAACTTCATAGCATAAAGATGAATTTTTCTCTTTTTCCTTATTGCCTATGAGAGTTCTTAAAGGGAAATGTCATTTATTTCACAAATTTATCATCTTTCTCAATTTCTTCCAGAGACTAGAGGAAAGGATGGCTCTCCTGTGGTTAAAAACCACCTGTTTCTACTAATCTTAGACAGATAGAGCACATTATGGGAAGAAAGGTCTAGTTTCTTCAAACTGCAAGTCCTAGCTTGTAACTTAACCTTTCGTTGTTAGTCCCAGATGTCATATAAAATTTCTAATCATGTGGTCACTTCTGGACTATCCCAGATGAGTCATTAATATGTAAAGCATTTTGTCACTATTGCAAAAAAGTTCCCCCAATTTTTTTTTTTCATCTTTTAGGTCAGTTTTTTCCATTAACATTCAATTTGCCTTTAAATATGCATGACTTTTATTTTACATGAACAAATACCGTAGTTGCCAAAAACCGGTGTAAAAATTACAGACCCCTCCTCCAAGAAAAATGCAAAAAGCAAAACAAACAAACAAACAAAAATCAACAGAATAATGGCTTATCAAGTGGAAGTCAGAGATATTTGAAATTCATCCCTAACCTTTGTAGTATTGGCAGTGAAGGCCAGTTATTGCATAATAGCATTTCCTCAAAACATCCCCGTGACAGAAGCACTGATTTGCATGAAAATTCACTCTGAATTATTTTTTCATGTTCTTAGGCATTTATATTAGAAGAAACTCTGGGCTCAGATTCTTACCATCTAGCCACTGCTCAGATTCTTATAATCTAGCCAATAGCTCACTAATGTTCAGACTCCTTAAGAGTCTGCCCAATATGACAGATGTTCTAATAAATCTTGTCTTTGGCTGAAAGAAGGCTTGGGTTGAATTCTTTCGGGCAGGCCCCGCATGTTTTGATTTTGGGGTCCCAGGATCCCTAAACCCCTAAACCTCAACATTTTGGTGGCCCACATGGGGAAACTGCCTAACCCCAAGTTCTTCTCCAGTCAAGACTGGAAGGTATGTAAGCTTTCCTCTGCCCCCCTTTTCTTTCTCTGTAGTTGGCCTGACACTCTCAGGCTCTGGGTCCACTGGTGTGGTTCGAGGCCATGGACCTGGGTACACCTTCCACAGCATAGAGGACAAGGATGGATGCCCTGTGTGGAAGCATATGCCCAATTCTCTCTGTTCTCTCAGCACTAGAGAATTGGAAAAACTGCAGTTGCTTTTTGGTTGCCTGAGGCTTGCTTACTCTCTCTACACCCCTTCATGGAGGTTACAGGGAAAAGTCAGAACAGCTAAAATCATCTTGGCAGATTCTGAAAGTTTTGTGATGGATCATTAAGGACTTTTGAAACTCCTCCTTACAACCCTGGACACTCCCTTCTCCTACTCCCTTGAGTCAACAGGGTTGCTGTTAACCTCTCTCATAGGAGAAAAGAAGTGAGTTTCATCCTTTCCCCCTCACCTTTGATTTTGCCCTCCCCCACCTGGAGAAAGGAAGGAGGTGAGGAGGGGCAACAGCTACAGCTTGGGTTCCACTGGCAATGGCCTTGGGCCCTAGGGCAACCTTTACCTTGGAAGCATCACCCAGGTTCAACACATCCTGCTCAAGGTAAAGAAGTTGGCCTCTGAACTTTGGTAAGCACGCTCTACTGAAGTTGTAGTTTTAACTGTTAATGATGAGATGTTGATTCTCTGTGTAAAAGTAATTTAGAAATGCATTTAACAATACTGAAGTCACCTGATCAGTAATGGGTTTGTTTCAAGTCTCAAATTGGTGAACTTTTTGTATCAGTTATGTCAAGCAACTTTTCATAATTTGGTTACTGCTAAAATAATTTGGCTATTGTTGGTTATTGTTTTAATGTGTAAACTAGCCAAAAAGCTTGTTTGGGTTATGGCTTGCTGAGAACTTGCAAGTGTATAGAAATCTCTAACGATTGGTTTTTTACACCAGGACAAATTTAAATTTGAGATGTAAAGCCTGGAAAAGTTTCTCCTAAACTGTGATTAGTGAAACTTGCTGTTTGAGGTAAAAGCTTGTAGGATTTTATTTTGAGTTGTCTGATGGATCATAATCTATCAATAATCAATAATCCATCATCTGAGAGAAATGCCACAAGCTACTCAGAGAATGTGATAATGGTGGGAAGTCAGCATCAGGAAAAGCTGAGAGGATAATTTTAGCCTCAGTCTAAGATGGGATTTTCCTGGCTCAGTTTCCCCATTATGTTCCCTTGAAAAGGAATGTTACCCACCTGGCTATTCCTGAGTCTGGCAATGAGGTGGATTTGATACTGCAGGGATGGAAAACTTTTACCTGCAAAAGTGTTACTTAAACTTCAGAGAAAGTAACAAGATCAGATAATCCTGCAGGTCAAATGTAAATGATTTTAATGGGGCTCTTACACTTTTACTTTTTACTTCTATATCTGGGCCCTGTAGTCTTTTCTGTTAGATTTGTGTCTTCCAGACTACAAGCCATTCACCTACAGTTGATAGCAAACAGGGGGTACCAGCCAATGTCCCCCCATCATTCCCTGAATGCAGCCTATGCTCGGTTCCAGTCAACCTCCTCTTTGGGAGCCCCTTGAGGTAGAGACAGCTCCATGCCCCTTGCCAGCAGGAGGCGTTTCAGAAGCCAAGACCTTATTTGAGGGGGGAATGATGGTGTTGGGATCTGAACTCCAGAAAGGAAAAACCTTGGACTTTCCACGTGGCCAAATCTCTAGTGTTCACCTGAGGCTATAATCCCATCAACTGGCCTTTCTTTGTGGCTACATCCAATATCCCAATTCTGTTACCCTTAAGCTAGCCTAGCCCTCCATTGTCTTACCTCCCTATGGCTCCTGGCCACTTCCCACCCTTAATCCTAGCTAGGCTCCACTCTCCCTTGGCCAGGAGGTCCAGGTCCCAGGAGTTCTGTTCACCCCAGTTTACTGGCCACTCCCATCCAGATCCTCCTTAGACCCCTCCTCCAGTCACCCCAAACTACTTGGCCACTCCTAGATCCCTCCCATAGTCTTTCTGTATATGAGGTCCATCTTGTCTCCATTAAGGTGCTCAGATTCTTACAATCTAGCCACTGCTCAGATTCATATAATCTAGCCACTGCTCAGATTCTTATAGTCTAGCCAATAGCTCACTTAAGTCAATAAGGTGTCAATAGGCACCTTAAGAGTCTGCCCAATATGACAGATGTTCTAATAAACCTTATCTCTGCAGAAAAATAAAAGAAGAAACTCTGGACCCAATTCCCTAACCTTGTTAAAATAATTTAAATACATTTACATAATTAGTAACCTCCACTAGAATTACAGATCCTCATTATTCCAACATTTAAATCTTATTATTTATTAGCTAAATAATGATCAGTTGTGGCTAGACAAACATTAGTCAAGAGTAAGCCTGGTAAACTAAATGTGTTTCACATGAGAAAGGCTTAATAAATACTCATGAAAGACAAGTTAATATTTATGTAGATGTATGGAGATGGTATAATTTAATGAACTAAGCACCAGATCTGGGGTAATACAGTTATGTCTTGGCTTGAGCAATGATTCAGTGTAGGGTCTTGCATAAAGTCTTCCAGACCTCTGTATCTTAATATCCTCATCTGCAAAATGGGCATAATAATCCTTGCCTTGTGTTGACTTCAGTGAATTGCTATTCAACTTGAAAGTATTTTAAGCTATCACATTTTAAAAAATACATGTAGATAAGAAAGGTGCAAAACAAAATATGGACACTAATTCAAGTTAACCCTAGTGTATCCTTCAAAATTGTAGTTCTACTAACTGTTTCTCTTTTCTAAGTTGGCTTGATATTTCTTCTGGTTGAGAGTACCTGATCATTGTAATTTGATAAATTGACAGAAAGATAAAGACTATACCAAAGACGCACTGTTTTCAGAATGGAGAAGTAGGAATCTGTAATGGCATTATGGGAAATATATATCAACACTGGGATATTTTCATTGGTTGGAAAATTGAATCAATGATCTCCAAGATTCTTTTATTCAATGACTATATTTTAAAAAGACTAACTTTTAATCTTGTATGCCCTGTTCATGGAACCACTTATGCCAAGAAGCAGTATAATATAGTGAAAACAAGTGATTTGGTTTCAACATCTCTAAGCACGAGGAAAATCACTTTGTTAGCTAAGTGGAGGTTAGATTGGAATAGGGAGAGATGAGGTAGGAAGACTGATTAGAAGGATATTGCAATAGTCCTGCTGAGGGGATGAGTGTGTAAAGTAGGGTGGTAGCTTTGTGAGTGAAGAGTAGGACACATATACAAGATATGTCGTGAAGACAGAAATGACAATATTTGGAAGGATTAGATATATGGGAGCCTGGATGACTGGGTAGATACTAATAAGAAAATTTGGCCTATGAGAAGGATTGGGGGAAAAAGAGAATGAGTTCTATTTTGGACATGTTGCATTTGAGATACCTATGAAATATTAAGTTCAAGATGTCCAAGGGCAATTGGTAATGCAAGACTAGAGCTCAGTAGAATCTAGGGCTGGAGATATAGAACTTGGAATCATATGTATAAAGATGATCATTCTTAAAAGTATAGAGCCAAAGTTCTTAGGGTGGGGTCTGTGAACTTGTTATTTTATTTTATGCATTTAAAAATGTTATTCTAAGAAGGGGTCCAGAGACTTTGCTAGACTGCCAAAGGGGGTCATGGCATAAAAAAGGTAAAGAACTTCTTCTAGCCCCAGGAATCTACCTAAGACTTTAAGTTTCAGAGAAGGTATTAACATACATTGCTAGAGGGAATTCTTCACCAGGAGACCAACACCAAAGAAATTATAGGTCTGGTTAAAAATATCTATATTGATGCCAGCTATTATTATTAAGAATAATTTCTGGACTTCTGGTGCCAAGATGGCAGAGTGAGGAAGGAACCCTCTGAAGCCCTCCCAAATTCTCCTTCAAACAACTAAAAAATCACCTCAGAGTTGATCTAGGAGCAGGGAAGCAGGTTCCCAGCCCAATATGAAAGGTCTGTTTCACTGGGGTGGGAGGGGAGTGAGGTCCAAGAGCAGCAGCCAGTCTCACAACAGGGGACCTGCAGCAAGACTCCAAGCCTGGGTCAATCTACCAACAAGACCTCATCTTCCTGCAAACCAGCAGCAGAAGAGAAGAAAATGTGAGATAATATAAGAATTATTGAATTACCTGAAAGCCATGATTAGGAAGAAAAAAAAAAGGCCTTCATCAAAGGACATCAAACTTCAAGAAATTATCAAGGAAAATTGCCTTGATATATTAGAACTAGAGGGCAAAATAGAAAGTGAAAGAAGCCATAGATCACTGCCTGAAAGAGCCTAAAATAAAAACTCTCAGAAACATCATAGCCAAATACCAGAACTCATAGATCAAGGAGAAAGTGTTGCAAGCAGCCAAAAAGGAACAGTTCAAATTTTATGGAGCTGCAGTCAAAATTACACAGGATTTGGCAGCTTCCTGTTAAAGAACCAGAGGGCTTGGAATATAATATAATGGAAGGCAAAGAAGTTAGGATTACTACCAAGAATCATCTACCCAGCAAAATTGAATATAATCTTTCAGGGAAAAAAATGGATATTTAACAAAATGGAGGACTTTCAAGCATTCCTGATTAAAAGACCAGAGCTGAATGAAAAATGTGAACTCCAAATACAAGACTAAAGGGAAACATAAAAAGAAATAAGAAATATAAACATAAAAAGAAAAAAGAAATAAAAAAGAGAAAACAAGAAATTCAATAAGGTTTAACTGTTTATATATATATATATATATATATACACATATATATGTATATATACATATATATAGGCAATTGGGGTTAAGTGACTTGCCCAGGGTCACACTACTAATAAGTGTCAGGTGTTTGGTCTGAGGCCAGATTTGAACTCAAGTCCTCCTGACTTCAGGTCCGGTGCTCTCTCCACTGTGCCACCTAGATGCCCCAACTGTTTACATTTCTATGTCCAAGATAATATTTGTAACTCTTTAGAATTTTATTACTATAAAAACAATTAGAAAGAGTATATGTAGACTGAGGGTGTGGATATAAGGGGACTTTGATGGGATGATATCCCCAAAAATAAAATAAAGGGTTGAGAAAGAAAATTACACTGGAAGAAATTAGAAACATTTCTATATCATAAGATTTGGTGTCTTATATTTATTAATGTAAATTAAAGATGACTTAAGGAACATTATGTGCATTTAGAGCCAATCAAAGTGTTGAAAATTGCCTTGGAAAGTCTTCTAGTTCATCTTCCTGCCAAAGGCAGGGCCCTCCTCACAGACATGTGAGAAGCTCTCTTAAATAAAGATTCCCAATTATTTTCTCTTAGGCAGAAATAAAATTAATTTTCAATATAGGATTCAAAGTTGATTCCTTGTTCATTCAAAGGTCAGACTCCTGGCAACCTAGACCACTTGTAACATAACAGAAAGCAAAATGTGTGTGTGTGTGTGTGTGTGTGTGTGTGTGTGTGTGTAAATAAAATTAGAAAGAGTATATGTAGACTGAGGGTGTGGATATAAGCAGACTTTGATGGGATGATACCCCAAAAAATAAAATGAAGGGTTGAGAAAGAAAATTACACTGGAAGAAGGAGGTGGGGGGGTGGGGATTGAATGGGGTAAATTATCCCATGTGAAAGAGGCATGAAAGAGCTATTATAATGGAGGGGGAAATGGGGATGGGTGGGGTAGGCAAAACTTAAATCTTATTCTCATCAGAATTGGCTCAAAGAAGGAATAACATGCACACTTAGTTGGGTATAGCAATCTGTCTTACCCTATAAGGAAGTAAGAAGGGACAGGGATAAAAGAAGGGGGAGAGGAGACTGATAAAAAGAAGGGTATATTGGGGAAGGTGGTGATCCGAAGTAAAACACTTGTGAGGAAGGAAGAAGGGCTAAGACAGAGAGGGGGATAATCAAACAATAAATAGCATGGAGGGAAAAACACAGTTATTATAACTTCAAATGTGAATGGGATAAACTCGCCCATAAAATGGAAACAGCAGAATGGATTAAAATCCAGAATCCTATAATATGTTGTATAGAAGAAACACATTTGAAGCAGAGAGATAAACACAGGGTAAAGGTAAGGGGTTGGAGCAGAATCTATTATACTTCAGTTAAAGCAAAGAAAGCAGGAGTAGCAATCATGATCTCAGACAAAGCAAAAGCAAAAATTGATCTAATTAAATGAGATAAAGAAGGAAACTATATTTTGCTGAAAGGTGCCATAGACATTGAAGTCATATCAACACTAAACATATATGCACCAAATGGTATGGTATCTAAATTTTTGAAGGAGAAGTTGAATGAGTTAAAGGAAGAAATAGATAATAAAACTATATTAGTGGGGGACCTCAACTTTCCCCTCTCAGAACTAAATAAATCTAACAAAAAAATAAACAAGAAAGAAGTTAAGGAGGTGTATAAAATTCTAGAAAAGTTAGATATGATAGCTCTCTGGAGAAAATTGAATGGTAATAGAAAGGAATATACCTTTCCCTCAGCAGTTCATGGCATTTACACACACACACACACACACACACACACACACACACACACAAATTGACCACGTATTAGGACATAAAAAATCTCACAACCAAATGGAAAAAAGCAGAAGTAGTAAATGCTATCTTTTCAGATTATAATGCCATAAAAATTACATTTAATAATGGACAATAGGAAGAGATACTAAAAATTAATTAGAAATTAAATAATATAATCCTAAAGAATGAGTGGGTCAGACCACAAATCATAGAAACAATCAAGAGTTTCATTAAAGAAAATGACAACAATGAGACAACATATCAAAATTTATGGGATGCTGCCAAAGCAGTGCTTCGGGAAAATTTTATATTTCTAATTGCTTACATCAATAATATAGAGAAAAAGCAGATCAATGAATTGGGCATGCAACTAAAAGAAAACTAGAAAAATAACAGATTAAAAATCTCCAATTAAACACCAAATTGGAAATTCTGAAAATCATTGGAGAGGTTAATAAAATTGATTATTTTGAACTAAAAAATAAAACTAGAAGCTGGTTTTATGAAATAGTCAATAAAATAGATAAGCCATAGGTTAATTTGATTTTAAAAAAGGAAAGAAGAAAACCAAATTGCTACTATCAAAAATGAAAGGGATGAATTCACCACCAGTGAAGAGGAAATTAAAGCAATCATTAGGAGCTATTTTGCCCAATTATATGCCAATGAATTTGATAATTTAAATGAAAGGGATGAATATCTACAAAAATACAAATTACCCAGATTAACAGAAGAAATAAAATACTTAAATAACCCAATCTTAGAAAAAGAAATTGAATAAGCCATCAATGAACTTACTAAGAAAAAAATTCCCAAGACCAGGTGGATTCACAAATAAATTCTACCAAACATTTAAAGAACAATTAATCCCAATACTATATAAACTATTTGAAAAAAACAGACAAAGAAGTCCTACCAAATTCCTTTTATGACACAAATATGGTGCTGATACCCAAACCAGGAAAAGCCAAAACAGAGAAAGAAAATTATAAACCAATTTCCCTAATGAATATTGATGCAAAATTTAAATAAAATACTAGCAAAAAGAGTACAGCAATATAGCACAATGATTATGCACTATGAAAAAGTGAGATTTATACCAGGAATGCAGGGCTGGTTCAGTATTAGAAAACTATCAGTATAATTGACCATATCAATAACAAAACCAATAGAAATTATATGATTATCTCAATAGATACAGAAAAAGCCTTTGAAAAAAATACAGCACCCATTCTTATTAAAAACACTAGAGATCATAGCAATAAATGGAGTTTATCTTAAAATGATAAGTAATATTTATCAAAAATCATTAGCAAGCATTATCTGTAATGAGGATAAGCTAGAAGACTTTCCAATACAATCAGAGATGAATCAAGAATGCCAATAATCACCTCTATTATTTAATATTGCACTAGAAATGTTAACTATAGAAATAAGAGAAGAAAAAGAAATAAAAGGAATTAGAATAGGCAATAAGGAAACAAAATTATCACTCTTTGCAGATGATGTGATGTTATACTTAAAATTTTTTAGAGAATCAAACTACTTGAAACAATTAACAACTTTACAAAGTTGCAGGATATGAAATAAACCCACATAAATCATCAGCATTTCTATATATTACCAACAAAGCCCAGCAACAAGAGATCGAAAGAGAAATTCCATTTAAAATAACTGTAGTCAGAAGGACCTGAGTTCAGATTCAGCCTCAAACACTTGATACTTACTATCTGTGTGACCCGGGGCAAGTCACTTTATCCTAATTGCCTCACCAAAAAAAAGCAAAAGTAAAAAAAAGAAATAACTGTAGATAATATAAAATATTTGGGAGTCTACTTGCCAAGACAAACCCAAGAACTATATGAACACAACTATAAAACATTTCTCACACAAATAAAGTCAAATCTAAACAATTAGAAAAATATTAATGGCTCATGGGAAGACCAAGCCAATATAATAAAAATGACAATTATAGCTAAGTTAATCTATTTATTCAGTGCCATACCAATCAAACTACAAAAAAATTATAAAACTAGGAAAAATAATGACAAAATTCATCTGGAAGAACAAAAGATCAAGGATATCCAGGGAATCAATGAAAAAAAAAGTGAAAAAAAGGTGGTCTATCCATACCAGATCTCAAACTGTGTTATATCAAAACAATCTAGTGCTGACTAAGAAATAGAGTGGTGGATCAGTAGAATAGATTAGGTACAAATGACTTTATAATAAATGACCATAGTAATCTAGTATATAATTAACCAAAAGATTAAAATTTTTGGAACAAAAACTCATTATTTGGCAAAAACTGCTGGGAAAACTGGAAAATAGTATGGCAGAAACTAGGTATACACCAACATCTCACACTATATACCAAAATAAGTTAAAAATAAGTACATGATTTACACATAAAGGGTGATACCACAAGCAAATTAAGAGAGCATGGAATAGTTTATCTGTCAGATTTATGGATTATGGGAGAATTTAGGCCCAAAGGAGATATTGACAGCATTGCAAAATATAAAATAGATAATTTTGATTACATAAAATTAAAAAGTTTTTGCACAAGTAAAACCAATGCAGCCAAAATTGTAAGAAAAACAGAAAACTAGGGAAAATTTTTTGCAACAAGTATCTCTGATAAAGGCCTTGTTCCTCAAATATATAGAAAATTGAGTCAAATTTATAAAAATACAAGTCATTTCCCAATTGATAAATGATCAAAGAATATGAACAGGCAGTTTTCAAAGAAATCAAAACTATCTATAGTCATATGAAAACATGCTCTTAATCACTATTGATCAGGAAAATTCAAATTAAAACAACTCTGAGGTACCACCTCACACTTATCAGATTAGCTAATATGAGAAAAAAGGCAAATGTTGGGTGTAAGAGGAAATGTGGGAAAACTGGGACTCTAATGCACTGTTGGTGGAATTGCGAACTGATCCAACCATTCTGGAGAGCAATTTGAAACTATGCCCAAAGGGCTATAAACAAGTGCATAACTTTTGATCTAGCAATATCACTGCCAGGTATGCATCCCAAAGAAAGACATCCAAAAAAAAGGGAAAGGCCCTATTTGTGCAAAAATATTTATAGCAGCTCTTCTTGTGGTGGCTAAGAATTAGAAATTAAACAGATGATCATCAGTTGGGGAATGGCTAAACAAACTGTGGTATATGATTGTAATGGAATTATTATTGTGCCATAAGAAATGACAAGCAGGATGATTTCAGAAAAAACCTGGAAAGACTTACATGAACTGATGCATAGTAAAGTGAACAGAACCAGAAGAACATTGTACAAAGTAATGGCAATATTGTTGGATGAAGAACTGTGAGTGACTTAGCTATTCTCAGCAATACAATGATCCAAGGCAATCCCAAAAGACTAGTGATGAAGCATACTATCCTCCTCCAGAGAAAGAACTGATATGGATTGAATACAGACTGAAACATGCTATTTTTCACTTTCCTTCAAATTTCCCCTTTTGAGTATTCTTATACAAAGTGACTAATATGGAAATGTTTTACATAATTACACATGTATAAGCTATATCTGATTGTTCACCATCTCAGGTGGGGGGAAAGGAGGGAGGGAGAGAGGGATAGAATTTAGAACTCAAAATTTTAAATAAAAATGTTTTTTAAATTGAGAAAAAAGAAAGAAAATGTACTGAGAAAAAAGAAAAAGAGTAATTTCTGAGAGGTAGACTCTGAAATAGAAAATATCAAAAGTGAAAGAGACATTATAAGAATTTTGAAGAGTAAGAATGACCAAGGAGAACTAAAACTTGTGTGTATGTGTGTGTGTGTGTGTGTGTGCGCGTGTGTGTATTTTAAATCTATTAATACTATTTGAATTAAGGACAAGAATCTGTTTGGGGGTGGGGAATTTTTCATTAGCAACACATCATGGCAATTTTTTCTTCCAAATCCAAAACATGCTTTTACAAGTACTTGCTCTTTTGTACTTTACAGCTCTCAACGTCACCTCTACAACCAACCACACTATGTAAATAAACCTCAGGTTGATACGGAAGATATATAACAGGATACCAGAGGGAAAAACCCAGTAATTCCTTTACTTACATTTAAGAAAAAGAAAACAGTGAAATCAACCTTTACATGGCTTCATTCCTAACTGACACTTATTCACTTCATCCAAGTTGACACCTATCAAATCACTACATATAGGGACTTTCAGTAAGATTCACAGAATTTGGGAGTCACTGATCTGCTTGCTCCTTATATTTGCAGTCAGAACTGCTTCACATATTATGAACAGAACCTCGGAGATTCTTGAAACCTTGAAGTGGTTTCATGGGGTGAGTTTGGGAATGAGTCAGAAAATGGGAATTTTTGAACCCTACTCAGAATTCGAAAGAATGAAGGTTGTATTTTACTTAAAGTTAGGGTCATAACATAGTGGTTTTATGACCACACTATAAAATCATAGAGTCCAAAAACTATAAAAGACCTTTGAGATCACCAGCATAACTCTTACTTGAAGCAACAGTACAATATACTAGTAAAGAGTCCCAATAGCAATTGATCAGTTAACATCAATTAGCTTTTACACAAGAATATTTACTTAGAAGAGAATAGACTCTATCAGGAAAGAATAAACACAACAGACGCAGAAAAAAACAAAACAAAACAGTAAAAGCATTTGTTCATGAGCAAATGGCAACCTAGTAGTAAGATAAGACAGAGAATGGAAGGTCACTACCATTTTGTTAGTTGCAATTTCTCACCCTTTCATTCTCCCCCACCCCCACTCCCCACTCCCATTGGGAGGCTTAGAGAAGCCTCGCTCATCATCAGGAAAGAGAGTTTATCTGTTCAGTCCTTATTTTGTATAAACACTCAGTTCTGGCTCAACAGGCAATTAAAATCCTTTTCATCAACTTACCTGCAACAAGCCTTTCCCAGTATTCTTTGATCTTAGTACCTTCCCACTATATATCTTGTTTGTATATTGCTGTTCTCATGCTCTCTCACCAATTAGACTGTGAGTTCCTTGAGAACAAGGACAGTTTTTAGTTAGTTAGTTTGTTTGTTGGCTTTTCTTTGTATCTCCAGAGCTTTGTGGAGTGCCTGGCATATTAGGAAGTATTTAATGAATGTTACTTGACTTGATGTGACTCATCACCGTGAAAGACGAAACAGCTACAGAATAACTGTGTATGCTTTGACATGTGAACATGGGGAAAGGGTCCCTCCATTATACTTTTCAGGAAGTATGCTCGCCAACCCTCCTTGTATATTGGCAGTAGGCTGATATGGTCCATGTTTTGAGAACTGGACTCTCATTCTCTAGTCCCCCAATTTGTTGTTGCTGTTCAGTCATTTCAATCATGTCCAACTCTTTGTGACCCCATTTGAAGTTTTCTTGGCAAAGATACTGGAATGGGTTGCCATTTCCTTCTCCAGCTCATTTTTTTTTTACAGATGAGGAAACTGAGGCAAACAGGGGTAAGTCACTTGCCCAGGGTCACACAGCTAGTAAGTGTCTGAGGCCAGATTTGAACTACGGAAAATGAGTCTTCCTGACTCCAGGCACCGTGCTCTATCTACTTGCCACCTAGCTACTGCCATTATATTATATATTATTGGGGACAGGATACTGGTAGAATTGGGGAGGTTTGAGTTAGTCCCCCACAACACCAGCTAGAAGTGTGAGCATAGAAGCCATGGTGCAGAAGAGACAGTTGGAATGAAATCTGTCCCTAGGTGGATTGTCTTGGAATGTAGCCATAGACCCTTTGGAAAAGACAGTTTTTAGGACTTGGTGGGGAGCTTCTGAGACCCCAGAGAACCTCTTTGTCCATTGCTTTTGATTTCCTTGATGGCAGATTTTCTTTCTTTTAGTGTTGTAATTGCTCTTTAAATAATTGCCTTGGAAACTGCTGACACTTGGGAGTATTTGTAGATATTTTCATTAAAGTGATGGGTTATTTGTACCCTCACACTCTGAATGATTCATTGCCCCAGAAGCAAAAATAAGAGATCCTCTGCAATTTTGTCATCTCCCTTATTACAGTATAAGCTCCTCAAGAGCAGGGATTGTTTCATGCTTTGTACTGGGATCCCTAATACCGTGTAAGGACCATACTACGAACTTAAATACTGATTGACTTCCTCCTTGTCTTAGTTCCCTTGTGCCTTGCCAAATCCCAATCCAGGGTTACCTCAACCAGCTGCCTTTTCTATGCTACTCATGAGATGCTGAATGCTTCCAGAGAGTGTGGGCTCGATGGGATGACTAGAAATTGAGCTAATCTCCACTGGGCTCATTATTGCAAGGCAACCTTTTTAGTCTTTCTAGATTAAAATCTTTATCACACTCTCTAAAACAGCTCTCCTTGAACCTCCTACACCAGGAGGTCCTCCTCCAGAAAGCACCAGTACTCATACTTTATACATAGTAAAGAACACATTCATATAGGCTAGTAAGGCATGACTATTAATCCCTACTCCAAACACTTCTTCATCATCTCTCCTCTCCTTTTCTGCTTCAATCTCTGATGAAGAGGTGGACCTTTGCCTTGTCCAGACCAACTCCTCTTGTGTTTTAGATACTTTAAAAAATATCCTTTTCTTTTCTCCAGGGGCTGTTCCATTAATCATCCTCTTTTATTCTTTCATGTTCTAACTCTTCCACCACTGGCTTCTTGTCTAGTCCTTACAAAAATGTCCAAGTCTCCTTCGTCCTAAAAAACTTTCACTTGACCCCATATTCTCTCAAGCTGCTACTTTATATCTTGTCTCCTTTACATACTCAAACTAGTAGAAGGGTTATCTATACTCACTGGCTTCATTTTTTTTTTTAACCTCCCATTCACTTAGCAAAATCTGGCTTTAACCTCACTACTCAACCACTTTCTCTCAGATTACGCTAAGATCCTCTAACTACTCAATCTAACAGCATTTTCTCAATCATTGTTTCATCTCCGTAGCATTTTTGACGCTGTTGATCATTATCTCATCCTAGATACTCTCTTCTCATTTGACTTAAATGCCCCTGATATTTCTTGGATTTCTTACTACCTTTCTGCTGGGGTGTATGGGCTGTTCAAGGAG
This sequence comes from Vombatus ursinus, assembly GCF_900497805.2. Classification (NCBI taxonomy): domain Eukaryota; kingdom Metazoa; phylum Chordata; class Mammalia; order Diprotodontia; family Vombatidae; genus Vombatus; species Vombatus ursinus. The sequence continues at coordinate 4,021,529 of NW_020954588.1, forward strand.
GATTGGCACCTCTGGTGTGAGGACTTGCCAAGTCCTTTTCAGGGCTGCTCATCCACCTTTGAGGTCAACCTGGCACCCAACTCTCACCCGTGGCTCCAAGAAGCTGTACCATGCACAGTGGCCTCACCCCAATAAATTATTTCAGCAGATGGGCTAAATCAAGTTGAGGGTAACTGAGGGACCTCAAACCTATTGGTGAGTTAGTTCACCCCAAACAAATGAAGACTTCCCCTAGCAGATTGGGCAGATGAGAACAATTTGTTCCAACAGTCATGAAGGCAGCTGGAGCAGACACTGTGGAGCACTTAGAGCTTGGTCAGACATTGAAGTTGCCAAGATCATCCAGTGCATCCTATGCCATTGCCAATCATCTTGACTTTTGTCTTGCTGCTGAACTTAGATGACTCTGGAAGAGAGTGAGGCTGATGACTTTGTGCAACTCTGCCTCACTTAAATCCAATTCAAGCAGGAGTCAAGACATCACCCTGTGATGTCATTGGTCCTCTTCAGAAACGAAGGGCAAACAACAACAATAACCTTCCTGCCTGTTCTTTCTTAGTCTCTTTTTTTCTGGATCCTTCTCTTCCCTCTGCTAAGTAACTATGCCCTGGGGCTTCTCCTCTTTTCTCCTCCCTTCTGTACGCTCCTATGGGTTCAAATACAATTTCTATGCACTTTTCTATGACTCCCAAATCTATATCTATATCCAGCCCTAAATCTCTTTCCAGAACTCCAATATGATATTACCAACTGCCTTCTCTATATATATTCCTGAATGTCTCATAGGTATCTAAAAATCAAATATCCAAACTGGAGTTAATTTCACTTAAAACCTTTTCCTCCTTCAAACTTCCCTCTTCCTTTTGAGGGCATCACTGTCCTTCTAATTACCCAGGTATCCAGTCTTCATTTTATCCTTGACTCTTTGCTATCCCTCAACCTTCATATCTATTTGATTGTTGGATTTTTTTTTCTATCTGACCTCCACAACATTGAATATAACATATGTATGTATATCCATACAGATTCACATATACACATGTATGTGTATATACATATGCATGTATATACACACATACATATACCTTTCCCTCCACTCACATAGCCTTTACTTGAGTCCAGACCTTCATCCCCTCTCATTTAGACCATTGCAACAACTTCCTAATTGAATACCCTGCCTCCAATCACTCCCATCCTGAAACCATCCACCACACAACTGTCAAACTGATAGTCCTAAAATCCAGATCTGATCATGCTATTGCCCTACTTAAAAGTCTTCACTATCTGTATGTTGCCTCTAGGATAAACTAAAAACTTCTTAGTCTGGCATTAAAAGACTTTCACAATCTGGCTCCTATTTCACTTCACAGCCTTATTTCATATGACTCTTCTCTCTGCATTCTTCATTTCATTCCAGTTGGCCTGTTAGCTGTCCCCTTACATGATATTTCATCTCTTGTCTTTGCACCTTTGCCCAAGGGCTCCTCCATGTATGGAGTATACACCCTCTTTACCTCCATAGCGCAGAATATCTAGCTTCCTTTAAACATTGCTTGGATGCCACCTCCTACACCAGGGCCTTTTCTGCTCCCTCACATTATTAGCTCTCTCCCTTGAAATCACTTTGCATTTTATAGAAATATAAATATATATCTGTGTGTATATACACACACATACATACATACATTTGCATACATACAATCACAAATGTGTATACATGTATAGTACTTGTGTACATGTGTATATTATATGTGTAAATATAGTACTCATGTACATGCATATATATGTGTATTATATATTGTACTCTCTCTATATATAACACTTATGTGCATGTGAATATATGTGTAAATTGTATATTATTTTATATATGTGTGTATGTGTATATATATATATGTATATATATTACTTGTATATATGTATCCCCACTTCCAATCCCATTAGAATGTAAGCTCCTTGAGGACTCTTTCATTTTATCTCTATTGACTTGTATTTAGTACTATGTACTTTAGTACATAGTACTAAATGCTTATTGAATGGAATTGAATGATTTCTTTTTTAAAATGAACCTAACAAACATGGATGAAAATGAATATTTGAATTAGATGATTTTGAGGCCCTTTTAGTATCTTGGTTACTGTCATCTGGACACTCCTTGGATTTGTAATGTTCTTCATAAACTGTGACCATTAGAACTGAACACAATGATGCAGAGGAGGTCTGAAGAGAATGAGGGTACAGCAGGACTATCACCCCATGTTCTATACTCTGCTTCTCTTCAAGATAACAGTATTTTTGTCTTCTTTTTCACACTGTTCATTCACACTTTGGAGCTTGCAGCCAACTAAAACCCCCAGATCTTTTTTGAATGAACGCTACCTGACAGTTCTTTTCTTATATTCTACTCAGACCATTGATTTTTTGAACCCAAAGCATGGGACTTTATATTTATCCTTACTAAGTTTCTTCTTATTAAGTTTAGTTGAAAATTTTAGCTTCTAAAAATCCTTTCAGATCCTACCTTCATCATTCAGTGAATTAACTTTCTTTCCTAGTTTTGTATGATTCACCATTGTTACCATGTTATTCATGAGTCTTTATTCAAGGTCAAGTTTAATAAAATAGGTTCACAAATTACATTCCATCTATACACCATAGCAAGAGGATCTCAGGCAAGTTTGTTGTTGTTGCAGAGAATGGTCCTGTAAAGGCTTCAGAAAAATAACAACAAAAAATTCTGGAAAATTAGTTTGTAGAAGAAAGCATGAAAGATTTTTTTAAAAAAAGAAAACAAATACCATAAGATTTAAATGATTTAGTCTAAAAGATTATATATTACTTTTCTAAAAATGCAAGAAAAGTCAAAAGGACAGAAAGGAGGAAAACAGACCAGAGGACACTCTTTTTCATCATTCCAAGACAATCAACAAAGGGAAAACCAAACAGGGCAGGAAGAAATGGGGAATCTTGTAAAGACTGGGAGGAGGATGGGGAAAACCAAGTTGAGGAATGTCATGCTCATCAGACTCTCCCTTTTTCCCCCTCCCAACCCCCCCTTACCCCCTACATACCCATGACTGAACTGTCTGGAAAGACAGGTTCCAATCATGCAAAAGTATCAGATAGGAAGTAACTTGATGAAACTCTTCCTCTGCTTTAGGCTAATTTGAGCCTTTGATGTTTTAACTCTGTCTACCACATATTGACCTAGTTGAAAACTGGGTCATATGCAGTTTTTTTTTAAAGGAAGCCTAAAACCACCTTTCTTTCAAGTAAAATAATTTTCAGGCTCTTTTTTTTTATAATACTCAGTTTCTCTTCCACCCCCTCAGAGAGAATTATAGAATATTCTTCATTCAACTAAAAGGTTAGATTTTGCATTAGCACAAAACTAAAAAAAATTCTGAAAACTAACAAATATTGTATCCTACCGCATGTGAGATACCGAATTTTCATTTTAATTCTCTAAAGCTTGCCTCCTTGCTTTAAATTCATAAAGTAATGGATTTAGAGCCAGAAGGGACCTTACAGGCATCTAGTCAACCCCTCCCCCCATCTTACAGATGAAGAAACTGAGGCCAAAAAAATCATGTGACTTATCCAAGGTCATAGTAAATGGTAGAAACAAGGATTCTAACCTAAGCCTTCTGACTCAAATTAAGTACTTTTTCTACTGTACCTTTTCTACTTCACAGTAATTAGATGGTAAGTTCCTTGATAGCAAGGATTATTTTTTATCTCTTTTTTGTATCCCTGGTACTTAGCATAATGCCTGGTTCTTAGAAGAAATAAACGTTTATTGATTCACTCTGTTCTAGTATTCAGTGATGTGTGGCACCATCTAACCTTAACAAAATTTTTCATCAAATCAACTGATCAACTTTATTGACAGGTGAAACTCTTGCTCTGGGAATTTATTTATTAGGATTTTTCTCTCTCCTATATCATCTACTATTGTATTATCCTTAGTGACAATGTTGTTGTTGTTCATCCTTATTTTTTGAAGAGGATCAATGGCAGCATGGAATGATGTGTTGAATTGGATTTAAGTGAGGCAGAGTTGCACAAAGTCATCAGCTCTACTCTCTCTTCCAGATTCATTGAAGCCCAATGGTAAGACAAAAGTCAAGATGACTGGCTATGGCCTGGGATACAATGGATGACCTTGGCATCTTGGAAGTCTGACCAAGCTCTAAGAGCCCCATATCACCTGCTTCAGCTGCCTTCATGGATGTTGGAACAAACTGTTCTCCATCCATCCATCCATCTCTCATCCAACCATTCCACTGGGAGAAGTCTTCACAGGCTTCGGGATAGACACTCCCTAACTCACTGATGGGTTGAGGCCTGTTGGTTACTCTCAGTCTGGTTTGGGTCCTCAGTTGAGATGGTTTTACTGGGGTGTTGCCGCTGTGTATGCTATAGCTTCTTGGAGCCACAGGTGAGAGTTGGGTGACAGGTGGATGCCAAAGGTGGATGAGCAGCCCTGAAAAGGAGAGAAGGTGCAACATGAAGAGATGCTGTAAATGTTAAATTGATAAACCTTAACAACAGATTGGACATAGGGGGCGAGAGATAGTGAGGAGTCAAGGATGTCACATAAGTTTCAAACTTAGGGGCCTAAGAGGATGGTGGTGCCCTCAACAATAAATAAGGAAGTTTGGATGTGAGGAGGGATTAGGGGGAAAGACAATGAGTACAGTTTTTGTCATATTTAATTTACGACATCTGCTGGTTCTAGTTCAAAAGATGATGTGAATCTGGAGGTCAGAAAAGAGGTTAGGACTAGACAAGTAGATTTAAGAATCATCTGGTTAGAGATGATAATTAAATCTGTGGGAGCTGATGAGATTAATAAGTGAAGTGTTACAGAGAGAGAAGAGAAGATGGCTCAGTTCAGAGCCCTATGGGTACAGTAGGCACGACCTGTATGAAGATCCAGCAGAAAAGACACTGAGAAGGTGTGAAAAAGAAAGTGGTATCATGAAAACCTAAAGAGAGTATTAAGGAAAAGAGGGTGATCCACAGTGTCAAATACTGCATAAAGGTCAAGAAGGTTTAGGATTAGTGAAAGAACATTGGATTTGGCACTTACAAGATCATTATTCACCTTGGAAAGAGTAGTGTTGGTTGAATGATGAGGTCAAAAGTCAGACTGTAAAGAGTGAAGAAGAGAATAAGAAGAGAGCAAGTGGAAACATTTATTATAGACAGCCTTCTCAGGGAGTTTAGCCACAAAGGGCAGAAGGGAATAAATAGCACCCATGTTGAATGTTTATCTGATACTCTAACTTTACAATTCCTCAAACTTAGTTCTGATGACCTTCATTTCTACTTCACTCCAGCCACTCAGTAGAATGAGTAGATCTTTGACCTTGTTGCCACCTAGAACTATTCCAAGGTCCATAACCTGGTTTCCTGACCACACACTCTTTAGCTTTCATGTCTCTGATTCCTTCACAGATACCAACACTGTTCTTTGCCCTCCACTCACTTGACCTATACCTAGTCTCATCTGTTCCCTTATAGTTCTTTACCTAATTACCTCTACCCTATAGACCAGGGAGGGCCATCTTGTGTTGCTACTGGAACAGCTTTCCATGTAACATCTCCCTTTCAACCAACCTGCCTTTTCAGCCTTTCCCCAACAGAATCATTTCATGGAAGGTCATCTTCAGCCAAAATGGATTATTGGCTATTTCCCATATATATATTTCATATTTGAGACTTTAAACATGAGTAGGCTGCATTTCCTTCCATTCCAACCCGGTTTCCATTTGATCTAAATCAATGGCCAAAGTCATTGGATATTTTTGAGAACAACTCCTGAATAAATATATCCCCTTTTCCTAATGAACACAGTTTAAACCAAAGATAACAAATTAAGACTAACACACAAATTCATGTCAAACAACAGGAAAATTAGTGTTACAATTACTTAATACAGTATGACCAAATGAGGTTAAATTTGAATTGGAACACTTAGAATTGTCAGTAATAATATATGATGTTAGGGGAGGCTCCATCATTTAGGAGACACTGACTCTAGGGATGAATTGTATATTACCAATGTTTGCTACATTTGAATGTGAAATATAGATATATGAAGTTAAACAGTATTTGTGATGAAATTAAAAGTAACATAATTTCCATAATATTTCTCAGTGTCATTCATTTTTGACAAGCACAATATAGTAAATTGAATCCCCAAAATAAGGTTTTATAAATATTTGTAGGCATTATTTTTATTGTATAGTTAAGATTAATCATGCATTATTATAAAATTATAACAAATGTTTAATTTTCTTTGAACAAAATATTAGCCGAGAAAATTGTTCACATAGATTGTTTTATGAAAACACAAGCACAAATTTTTTTTTTATAAAAAGAGGGGCATCTATATGTAAAGATTGAAACCACTAGTATAAGGAGAAAGACTAGTTGAGGATAAGTTAAATAAAAATGAAAAATAAAAATTTGGATAATTAACCAATGAACATTTCTAAGAGTAGTCCTCAGAGGTGATAACTCTTGGCCTTCAATTCCTCTTGGACTACAGAGTATAAAAGGAGTTGATCTGACAAACACTTCAAAATCTACAGAGCTTCTCTCTCCTTCGTTTCCTCTCTTGTACCTTTCCAATATGCCTGTATTTGGCATAAGAGGAAAGTGATGCTTAGAAAAGATAACTCCTAGAAACTCCTCCTTCCTCATTGCTTAGAATTTAGAAATTATCCTTTTCTCTCTTTCCACATCTCTTTCTTTTATAATCTTCTCTATTTTTCTTTCTTGTCTCCCATTTCTTCCTCTTGTCCCCCCTCTCTGTCTTTTCCTCTGTCCTTTCTCTACCCATTCTCCTTCCCCTTTCCCTTCTTAGCATCCAAGTGAAGCATAGGCAGCACTAAGGTTTACCCCTCCACTTCTGTAGTACATCCAACCAACAATCCTAATTCAATCTGATTAAACAAACATTTATTCACTGTCTTTTTAAATATGGAACATGGACTGGAGATGGGAGAGGCTGGAGTCAGGGAGACCAATTAGGAGGTTATTTCAGGGATCTAAATGAGAAATGAGAGGGATTAGGACCAACATGGTGGTGGCAGAAGCAAAAAGAAGGGAGTGGATCAGAGGGACTGTAGATGTAGAATCCATAGAACTTGTCAAGAACTTGGATTTAGGGGATGGAGGAGAGAGAAGAATGAGACAGTTCTCCTCTGGGCCAACACTATCCCCTCTCCTTCTGACTCGCCTGGGGAGATCATGCCCTAAGTCTGTCCCTTTCTACTTTGTATGTATTTTGTGAGTATATACTTATATACATGTTTTTCACGTTGTTCCCTTCTTCTCCATTAGAATGTAAGCTACCTGAGGACAGTGAATGTTTTGCCTTTCTTTGTATCCCCAACTTAGCTCTACATCAGGCACTTATTAAGTATTGAATGAATGCTTGTTGATTGGTTGACGTTCGGGTCTTTCTCCTTCTCTACTGATTCCTTCTCCTGGCATAAGAATATTTTCAGTCCTCTTCTCTCCACAAACAATCCAAAAACTCTTTCTTTGACTCTGCTCTCTCTGAATCTGTTAGCCTATATTTTTCCTCTCCTTTACTGCTAAACTTTCAGGAATAGCTATTGTCTCATATTATGAACTCTCAATCGCCAAATTTCTGAGATAGAGAACTGTTGCCTCCCCTGCACCTGGGTGCTCTCTTTTTCCTTTCCTTCAGTGACGTGGCTCTCACCTTGTTCTCTGCTAAGCATTTTGATTTTCATTCTCCTTTGCATCACCTTTTTCACCTTCTTTTTCCTTCACTTGTATCTGGCCATCCCTTGTGATTTCTACTTTTCTCTCCCTTAGTGATTAGAGCTGAAAGGATATTTAGAAATCATTTAGTCCCACTGTCTCATTTTATAAACAGAGAAACTGAAGCCTAGGAAGTTTAGAGTGATCTGTCCAGAATTACACAGCTAGTGAGTTCAGAGATAGGATTTGAACCAAAGGCACAGAGAGGTAAATAACTGTCCTTCTCTTCATGGAGCTTATAGTTTAATGAAGCACACAACATGCAAACACTTATCCACAAATAACATCTATGCAGAATAAATTGGATTAGTCTTTGGAAGGAAGGAAGATTAAAGACTGGGAAAGGGATCCTGCAAAAAGTGGGACTTTAGCTGGGACTCGAAGAAAGCCAGAGAAGCCAGGAAATGGATATGAGAAGGAAGCTCACTGTAGGCTTGGGGTGGGGGCAGGTTGAATACTCAAAAATTCCAGAAGACCACCAAAGTCAATCTTTATATTTTGTTTTGTTTCATTTCCCCCTAAAATATAATTTTTCTCTTCCATGTCTTAGACTCCTGTTTCCAAAACCCAGAACTCTACTCAAACTAAATTCTTTGGAGCATCATTGCATTGTGGGCAAAAGAGCTTTGGTAGGCTGGTCCAGAGATCTGACCACAACCTGTGAATTTTTTTTCTTTTTATAGAAAAGTTTGTTCTGAGTTCAAAATAATTGTTTTTTTCACGAAGGACCTTGTAAAGCACAATCCAATGCAAACACAGGACCCCTGGGAATGGCATCTTTCTCTTCCTCTCTACTACTGCTTCTTCTCTACCTGTCTCTACCTCTTTGTCTACTCCTATCTGTTTCCTGAGTCTGGCCTTTTGCCACATTGTGTCCTCTTGCCAGGAATATACTGCTGAATTCATTTCAACGCTCACTTCAAACATGCCCTGAGAGTACACTGTCCTGTGTTCCCAATTCACCCAGGTATTGGTTCCTCTCCTCCACTCTCCCCTACCCCCCCAGCATCTTACCTATTTATCTTTATAGGTGTTGGATTACTCTTGTACAATGGTGAGCTCTTTGAAGGCAGGAACTGGTTCATGTTCTTCTTTGTATTCCCAGTGCCTAGAAAAGTGCTTGGCACATTTAAGGTGATTATTAAGTGCTTTGCTGAATTGAACTGAATATCTCTCTTGTGGCCCTCTTTCTTCCTCTCCATTTGTCTCTCATGATTAAAAGCTGATCTTCTGCAAAAAGTCTTTCCCAGTTCTCCTTAATCTGAGTGCTTTCTCTCCAAGATTACCTCCAAATTATCATATATATAATATGTATGTGTATGTTTATACACTGAAAAATAAATATATATGCTAAATTGGAAGTAATCTCAGAGAGAATATAAATTATATATAAGATACATAAATACATTATTTTTTTAACATAACTCAGTTATGTTAATGTTCAACATAATATCATCTATGATATAGAAGTATGTAACATAATCTATACAATCTGTTGTATATAATCTATATCTTGGTTTGTACGTAGTTGTTGGCATGGTGTCTCCCATTAGACTGTGAGATCCTCAAGAGCAATGGATATTTTTTGCCTTTCTTTGTGTCTCTGGTGCTTCGTAGGCACTTAAAAGATGCTTGTTGACTGATCTACTCCTTGGTCTTTTTTCTGTTCCTCTCTTCACCTTTTTCTCCCTTTTCCCCCCAATCTCATCCCTCTTAAGTAGCCATAATATACAATTGAACTGTATCTTTAAATACTTGGCACATTGACCCACTCCCTAGCCTTCATTTAAAAAAATATCAAGTATTTCTCTTTAAAAACTCCCACTTTTTACTTTCATTTTTACAAGAAAATGACTTACAGGAAAACAATAATTTTTATAGGAAAAAAAAAATTCCTACCCCTGTTTAAAAAGAAGGTGAGCTTTCTCTGCTTGCCAAGGTAATGGAAATGAATGTGTCATGCAATCTAAAAAACATAGCAGATATTCTATATGATATGACTAATTTTATTTGACCAGATTAAGGTTTACAAGCTTCTTTTGTTTCTGGATGATTGTATGCCTATATTTCTAAAACGGTAGTGATCCACGTAGGGTAACTGCAGCAGCATAATCATCTGTAACAGTCTGTATTGTGTAAATGTTTAAATTGTGGGGCTTTCCACTGTGAATAAAAATAACTTTTATTTCTCTTCTTTATAGTTTCTGGCAATGAAAGTCGGGGTAAATTTCTCTGCTAAAGCTTTCCAATAATTCTGCTCTGACACAAAATCACAGGACATGTGACAGCAGATTTTTAATGCCTTCACTTGGAAAGTTTACTACATCGAAAAAGTCATTCTAGGATGACCACTGTGCTATTGAAAATATAAATTCCTCCTTCACTGTTAGAAGAGTAGTGGAAATAGAAGAGGAGTATGGGAATGCCTCAGAAAAGAGTTCTAGGGCCTATGAGCCCTCAAAGTATGAATGTCATTTAATAGAATGCAGTTGACTTTATGATATGGACTTTTTGCTTTGATGGACATCAGACTTGTTCTTCAAAGGGGATTATACTTACAATTCAATAATTTAACATATCTGTGATCTCCTACACTCACTCTCTCATGTGGATCACATCTCATCCTATGTGACTTGCTATCTGCTCCTACACCTTTGTTTTCCTAAAGCTTTCTTTTTGGCCTTTTTAGATTTTATGGGTGTCAGTGGGGTACTCAGGCTATCTATCACGTAGCCCTTGACCTATGACCAGCCTCACCTCCTTTTCTGAGTTCCCATTAAATCACTCTGCCCCTAAAGAAAAGGGGCTGGATCTCAGCAGCTACTGTATTGCCCCTGATTACTAATACTTCTTGTCAACGGTGTAGTTCTCTTTCCTTATAGGATTCAGAGCTAGAAGGGATATGAGAGATCATTTCAGCCAATTCCTCTCTTGATGAATAAAGCAATCAAGACCCAGAGAAAAGAGGTGATTTTCCCAGAGTTGGGCAGGCTCCAAATCCAATGTAATGCATTTAAAATGAGAAGATCTGGGTTTGAGTCCTGCCCCTTTGACTTACTAGTTATATATTTTAGGCAAAGCAGTTAACCACCCTGACCCTCAGTTTCTTTGCTGGCAAGTAAAGAGTAGTGCCAGTTCTGCCCTACCTGACAGAGTTGTAAGGACTGAAAGATATAACTGATGTAAAAATGCTTTGAAACTTGCAAATCCCTTTTTGGGTGTAAGTGATATAAGAAATCCAAAGAGACACAAACATAAGTTACTAAGAGCAAGGCAGCTCTATTGAAATTTGAGACCATGGTTCAAATTTAGCCTTAAATAGCATCGACCCATTCCCCCCACCCCATGTCAAAACTTGATTAGAAAGGAAGATTGGGGTGACAAGTCTGTTTGGCTAGATGATGGGCAGGGGTGACACAGGAGAGCCGGTTATTAAATTTCTGGTGTGAGCATTTACGCCTAGGAAATTGGCAAATGCTACAAATCAGTGTTTGATTCATTGTTTTCTTGATGGTCTGGACTTAATACAGTGATAGAGAAAATCTTAATAATGCAGATTAAACTTAAAAGTGTATTGCACTTACATTTGTTCTAGAAAGTTGGTTGTTAAACATTTACTAGCACACCATTGAGTATAGGATACCTATTGGGAAGTAATAGGGGAATAATTGCTGATTTTTTTAGTAAGATTAACAATAACAAATGTAAATGGAACAAAGATTTGCTATGCTGCCAGGAACATTGACAGAGATAGCTAGGTTACACTGCCCCCTCCCACCCCACGGTTAACCAGCACCTTCCTGAGACAGCCCTCCCTCTTTTCCCCTCAATGCCCAGGTTCAACAAATAGCTTGAGCCCCTATCTAATTCAGACATGTTCATAGACTAGACAAGCCACAGAGACCTAGCATCAAAATATTTTGCCGAACATAGTATAACAAAGAAATCCCATGCAGTAAAATCATTCTGAATCCTTCACAAACAAAGGAAAAACAATTTCCCTCACAAAGTACGTGTAAGTGGGGAAAAGGTCCAGAAGAAGGTGGAGAATGTGAGAGAGAAAGGGATGCCTTGGGTGGCTGATGGAGCAGCTTTCTACAGAGTTTCTTCACTTTTTAGCTGATAGCAAATCTCGACTATCGCCAGCCACAGCTAACTACCCTGCTGTAGCTCATGCCCTCTCCTTTGTCTGCCTCATCTCTCCCTAGAGAAGTGTTCTTTTAGCTCTTGGCTTCCTAGGTTACTTTGGGGGTGACCATTAGTATTGCTAATGTTCATTTAGAATTAGCTCTTACAAGTTCAGTCCAGGCCACCTTCCACAGGACTGTCTTTCACATGCCTTGCAGCTTTGCCTATGATGCTTCTTCAGTAGCAACAAGCCTGCATCATCTCTCCTCTCTGTCTGTCTCCCCCCTTTCATTTGCTCATTTCACCGCAGGTTCCCTAGCCTTTACTTCCAGCTGGGTTAGGCTGAATATGTTCTGAATCTTACATTCTTCACCTCAGATTACAGAAGCCAGACTCCCTAGAGGGTCTACACCTGTCATTACTTACCTCTGAGGCTGGGGACAAAGACATATTTATTGTGCCCCTTCCCATTTCCATTACGATCTTCCTGGGAAGTAGCCTGGGCACACACATTTTCCAGGGTCCTGAATGAGAAGTTACAAGAAGGCATTAGTTGACTGGGAGAGAAAGAAGAGATAGAAAAGAACAGGGAGCATAAACTATCTTCCTCTATTAATGTTGTCCCTGACATGAGACACATCAAGCCACCATCTTTACAAAATGAGAGTAATAGCTGTCATTATAAAAAACCTTATATGGTTTTTCAAAGTATTTGATGTTACATACATTATCTCCCTTGATCACAATCAAAGTGTTATGTCAGAAAAAATGAATTAGGCAGGAGGATGTTTTGGAGCAGAGCTAGATCGAAAATGAAGGGATCATTTAGAAGGCTATTTTTAGCACAATTCCTGACACATGGTGGGTGATTAATAAATGCTTATCATTGTGAAGGAATGAGGTACTCTGCCTTCATTAGGGTAACATCAGTGGACCCAGAAGAAATGAGAAATAGTTTCCAGTAAGAAAGACTAGGACTTCGTGATTGTATGTGGGAGAAAAGTTGAATGAGGGCTATGAGTGAGGTTTTGTATCTTGGAGATTGAGAGAATGATGGATTCATGAACGGAAATAGGGGTCTGTTGGGAAGAGCTGGGGTGTTTGAGGGATGGGGAGGGGAGAAAACAATGAATTTGTTTTTAGATGTGTTGAGGTTAAAGTGCTGGTGGAATACCCAGATGTAAATGCTCTGTGGCAAATTGGATATATGGGGCAAAAAAAATATTGAATGTAATCTTGGAGTACATTGAGAGGTATAGTATTCACGATGAAGGGAGTAATGGTGCCATTACACTCTGCCCTGGTCAGGCTACATCTAGAGCATGGCATTACATATGAACACCATAGTTTAGGAAATAGATAAACAGTATCCATAATGAGTACCTTTCTCTCTGCACTGCTCAAAACAGTTCCTTGAACACAGTAATTGCATAAATAAGTGCTTGTTGGCTTGCATGAACATGATAACTAGGAAGGTGATAGAATTGGAGAATATAACATGGGAGGCTCAGTTGAAAGAACTGGGAATGGCTAGACTGGAGAAGAGAAAACTTGGGACAGCTGTTACCAGACTTCAAGTACTAGCAACAGCTTGAGTCAAGTCAACAAGCCTTTATTAGGTGTTACTATTGCATTCTAATAGGGATAGACAAAACATAAAAGGGAGCTGAAAGTAAGGTTGAGGAGAGATGAAGGTACCTGGCTTGGGGGCATCATAGAGAAAGTTGAGATTACAGCCTGGAAAGGAAAAGGGATTATATTTGATTTGTTTGAAGTTTGGGTTAGCACCAGGGGTAATGCATAGATGTTACAGAGAGGCAGATTTCAGCTTGATTTAAGTAAAATTTCCTAACAACCAGAGACATCCAGAAGAGGAATGTGCAATGTCAAGAAGCAACAGGTTTGCCTTCATTGGTCTTCAAGCCATTGACACTATTGGCTCTTTCATGGGATCACAGACTTCAAGCTGGAAGAGACCTGAGAGTTCATCTAATCCAGTCCCCTCATTTACCAGACGAGGAAACTGAGGCCCAAAGACTTTGAGTTTTATGTGAATAGTAAATGACCTGGAAGGGATTCTTGTTCAGGTACAGGTTGGATTAGACAGTCTCTAATGCCTCTTCCAACTCTTCCAATAGATTTTATGATTCTATGAGAACTTCAGAGGATACTCGGGGCCGGAGTTGAATATTTGTTGTTAGAGAAGACAATTGCGATCGTGGAAGCAGAGGAGGTCACTAATGGATAGAGCGTAGAGTGGAAAGGGTACAAAGGACAAAAAGAGGGGGAATGCTCACGTCTAGGGGTTAGAAGGAATCAACGAAGGCACTAACCAGAGATGGAGCCTTCAAAAGAGAACCAAGCCTTTAAGAGAGAACCATGAGCACAGTCTCAGAAACAGAGGGATAAAAGAATACCAGAAGGAGGAGGTCAAATGATTCAGATGTGTCAAGTGATGATGAAGAGAGGATGATACCTGAGGGGAAAGGAAGGATCTTTCTTATCTTGTGCCTTCTAATGTGCGTTTCTCATTTCTGTCTTCCCACATCTACCAACAAAAGTTCTAGTTTTCAGACACTGGGGAATTGAAATAACTTAAAACCTACACAAATATGTAATAATAATAAGTTATAAAAGAGTCATAGAGGATAGAGGGCTGACCTGAGGAAGACCTGAGTTCAAATTGTACATCTGACATACACTCACTTTATGGCCAAGGGTAAACCCTTTTATCTTTTGAGGGCTTCAGGTAATATTTTAAGACTATAATTTATAGAATAGTAGCTAATTGTCATCAAAGGACGAAGTTTTCATGCTGAGACTCTTCACAATAATGAAATTACAGATCTAGACCCTTTTCCAATACACATGCATGCACATACCTGTGTACACACAAATAATAATACATTTCAGAACATGTTCACACAAAACCCTCTGGACTTCAGGTTCAAAATGAGGAAAGCTGGAGTAGATAATCTCTAGAGTATCTTTAGCTTCAAATTTCATGGTCCTATAATTCTGTCAAGGAAATGAAACTAATGCTAGTTTCCCCCTCCCCATGTTATTTTCTGAGTATGTTTAGCTGATAAGCTCAGATAACTTGTCAGAAAATGCCCAAGCTATCATCATATATACAAATACTGCACAATTGTGGAGGGAACAATAGAGTTCTATGACTTGTGTATAGTAAATTGAAAGTGAGGAAGTAGTACTATGGTTAATATTTGTTGACAGAGAAGGAACTACCATTTTAAAGAGAAAAAAAAGAGTATTGATTCTGGAGACAATTGGTTTTGTATTATTTGACAAAGTATAAGAAAAGCAAACATACTATGGGAATCACCAATGATAAATAAAAGTGGAAGACTACGAAACCATGAAGGAAGTAAAAGATAAGAGAAAATATTGGTTAGCACATGTGAGTATGTGTTCAGTAGGTTTGATTGTTCAAAAGCATTTTTTAATTCATCAGC
Source organism: Vombatus ursinus (assembly GCF_900497805.2). Classification (NCBI taxonomy): domain Eukaryota; kingdom Metazoa; phylum Chordata; class Mammalia; order Diprotodontia; family Vombatidae; genus Vombatus; species Vombatus ursinus. The sequence continues at coordinate 4,036,933 of NW_020954588.1, forward strand.
ACCTATTTTCAAAAAGGGATAAGGATTTTTTGCTTACTGTCTCAGACATATTAAACAATAAACAGGAGTAGAGTATTCACAAGCTAAGAACACCAAATATAAAAGGGAGAGATCAAAGAAAATCAAATCAACAAAGGAAAAATCTCTTAAAAGCAAACAAACGGAAAATGCTTTAGAGAAACAAATCAAGAATCTTTGACTCTCCCATTTCCTATTTTGGAACCACTAAAGGATTATTATCTTCAAAGACAGACGGCAGGAAGCCACAAGGATGTTATCATGGATTCATGGGGTTCTGAACTCTGCCCTCTACCACACATTTGCTGATCTGCTCCTCTTGAGTGTAGGGAATCCCTTTCTTTATTAGTAAATGTGTACACTGCTGCCCCCTGCTGCCATCGAGTCATTTAGCAAATAAATAATCCAGTTTAGTCAAATGTCCCTCAATATTCATTCAATAAATGTAACCAGCATATATCAAACATATACTTGCTATGTGTAAGACATTGTGATAAGTGTTGGAGATTCAAAATTGAAAATCATACAGTCCTTACCTTTAATGAACTTCATTCTGGTGAGATAATAATTAATAATAATAATAAACATCTATACATTGCTTTTACAATTGCAAAACATTTTACAAATACTATCTCATTTTATCCTCACAACAACCCTGAGAGGTAAGTATTATTATAATTTACATTTTACAGACGAGGAAACTAAGGGAGAGAAAAATTAAGAGACTTGCCCAGGGTTACCCAACTAACAAGTGTCTGAGGTCAGATTTGAGCTTGGATCCTCTTGACTCCATGGTCAGTCCTCTAACCACTGTACCACCTAGCTGCTCAGACATGAATATGCAGATAAGTTAACATTTAATATACACATCTTCATGCAAAGTTATTTCAAGAGAGAGAAGGGATGTTAAAAAATTAAGGTGATTAGTCTAAAAAACTACTTTAGGAGGCACCATTTGAGCTATGCTTTGAAGAAAGGTAAGGATTCTATGACATGGGGGGAGGAGGGAGCAATTTCTAGACCTATGCAGCCACCTACGCAAATGGATAGGTAAGAGATAGATTATTGTATATAGGGAATAGTAACTAGCTGGGCAGTTTGATTGAAATGGTGGGTGCATGAACAGGGGAGTGATAGAAAACAAGACTGGAAAGGTAGATGCAAGTTGTATAGGGTCTTAAATGCTAGACTGGAGTATATAGAATAAAATAACTTTTATTAAAAGAGCATCACACTTCTTAGACATTTTTGTATTCATAAATGGGTTAAAAAAATCTAATTACATAGTTAGACGACTATGGGATAATAGGTTCCGAGTGAGGTCATCCAGCTTTTGCTCCAATACTGCCATTGATGGAATCATGTTATTGCTTAAGGATTGTGTTGGTTTGGGTTAACTGAATTTGGATAATATTTAAAGGAAGCCATGGGCTTCATGGAACAAAAGAGAAGTCACAGCTTTTATTAAGTAGCCCATTAAGCAGTCTGTAATGACAAGCCTCAGGTAGCTGAATGCTGGTTGTTTAATTTGTTGATTATTATAAGCAACATATATTTCATCCCAGACGGACCTTTATCTCATGCAAAGTACATGCTTGGGGCATTTATCCTTCCCATTATTCATTATTCACTAACTCATTGGTTTGTTTATCCATTCATTTCACAATCTTTTACTGAGTACTGTAGTTGAACTTACCCATCAGAGATCAGTAGACTCAAGGTCAAGAAACGTGGGTTTTCCTCCTAGCTTTGTGACCTAGGGAAAGTCATTCTTTACCTGTAAAATGAGAAGGTATTTGAACTGTCTGTCTGAGAGGAAAGTGTTTTGTGGACTTTAAAGCCCACTATGCAAATGCTTGGAATTTATTTGATTGTTGTGACAAAAGGTATACGCGTGATTTTGTGAGAGAAGTAGTGCAAAACAATCTGACAAACAAGTGGGGGAGTCAAGGGAGGGAATAAACATTTATGTAACACCTACTATGTGCCAGGCTCTGTGCTAAGCATTTTTTACAAGTATCTCATTCACTTCTTTTGAAGTAGATGCTATTATTACCCCCATTTTACAGTTGAGGAAACTGAGGTTAAATGACAACCAGGGTCACACAGCTATTAAGCATCTGAGGCTGGATTTGAATTCAGATCTGCCTAACTCCAGGACCAGTACTTTATCCCCCAAATCACTTAGTAGCCCCAGCATAACGGGCATCAGGACGCAGCACAAGATGCATAAATAAGTGTTGAGAGGTACATGATAGTCAGCGAGAACAACTTGGAAGAGGTGGATTTTGGACTGACTTTTAAAAGTGATGTATATTAGGATAGGAAAAAAAAAAGGAAGCACAAGGACATGTCATTCATAGGGGATGACACAAGCAAAGACTCCATTCAGGAACAAAAAAGTCTTGACTATGCCACATAGTAGGTGCTTAATAAATGCTTGTCAACTTGACTTGCTATACAGAACTCTGAAAGAATAAATCACTATGAATGGTCAAGGGTTTGTCCCCTTAAGCACTACAACTTTGAAAGACTTAGATACTTTGAATTAAAACCTTTCTAAAATGTGTTAACAGATTTCTCTGCTTCCAGCTGATTGCAAGCCCCATGAGGGCAGGGGATGTCATTTTTGTCTTTGTAGGTTCAGGACCTAACATGGTATCTGATATATAATTCTCTTGAAAGTTTATTGAAATGAGTGGAACAGAGAAGACTGAATATATATATATATATATACATATACACACATATATATTTGACGACTGAAAGTCATTCTCAACATCAGGACCTTTGAAGCTATTTTAGAGTTATTTGTCTTTGTATTAATTGGTCCCAGATTGCTGGACTCTGCTGGTTCTTTTTGGCTCCTTTTGTAGTTTTTTCTCTCTCTCCTCTTGCATTTGCCATTAGTTGTTATGTCTCATTGCTGTCTAGATACCCAGCTATAAAAACCTCTATTTCCCCTTCTGGCTTTTGGCTTTTAATCTACGGGCTAGGGAACCAGATCATCAGGTTTGCATCAAGTCTCACAGAATTTTAGTTTTCAATTCCTATTATATGAAAAGCATTGTGTTAGATCCTGAGGAAGATGGAAAGATGATTAAGATGCAACACAATGTGTGCGTATGAGTAGTAGTAGTAGTAGTAGTAGTAGTAGTAGTAGTAGTGATGGTGGTGGTAGTAGTACTGGTGGTAGTAGCAGTAGAAGTGGTGGTGGTGGTGGTGGTAGTAGTAGTAGTAGTAGTAGTAGGTTCTGAATGAGGATCATAGCAACTTTCCTCAGAGCAAAGAGCAAAGTAAATAAATGCACTTAAATGTGGATTTTGTGACATTTTGACTGCTCAGATACTTGGGTGTGTGTGTGGGGCAGGTTCTGGGTAGATATTTTTCCCTATGATGTGGGTGGGTATGTGTATTCTTATTTCTCACTTTTCAATTCCATTCCAAATAGGTGAGATATTACTGTCACAATAAAAATCATGAAATTGTAGGTTGCAAGTAACATTGGAGGTTATATTCAGCAAATACCTGATAGATGGTGGTTTAGTTTCTGCCTAAATACTGCCATTAACCAGGTTTTGTTATATTGTAAGGAATTGTATGGTAGGAAGAGAAAATGGGTTGGTCACAGTGGCAAGAGTGAGGGATGGCACAAGGAACCAGAAGTGTTCCATGTGTGTCTCTAAATGAATGAATGAATGAATGAAAAAGCATTTAATCAACACATAGTGTGTACCAAGCACTATGTTAAGCATTGGGGCTACAAATAGAAAAAAAGGAGATAGTTTCTGCTCTCAAAGAGCCCACAATCTAATTGGAAGAGACAACACATAGAAGAGAGTTCAGGTGGAGGGCAGATGGAAAGACCTGGAAGTTCTCAGGGCTGATGACAAGATTGTTCTATCCTTGGATTGCATCAATAGTCAGATGAAAGTGCCCAAGGACCTAAAAGGCATAGAGGCAGTAGGGTCTAGTGGTCTTCCACTTTATTGGAAGAAATAGAGTTGATGAGTCCCATTTTATCCAATGGATATCAGCAGTCAAATGACCCAGATGGCAGGTAGGTGATGCAATGGATAGAGTGCTTGACTTGGAATCAGGAAGACCTAAGTTCAAACCTAGCCTCAGACACTAGCTATGTAACTCTGGGCAAGTCATTTTACTTCTGTTTACCTCAGTTTCCTCATCTGTAAAATGGTGATAATAATAACACCCATCTCCCAGGGCTGCTGTGAGGATTGTGGGAAAATTTTCTTGCGTCATTTGAACCTAACCCTGCATGACAGAGAAACCACACCTGTTGCTTAGAGATCAGATTTGTTTAATGCTTAACTCAGGACCTACATTATGCTAACTATAAATCCAGATAGATCCAAAGATTGATAGAAGAAATGTGAGGAGTTTTCTCCTGTTATACACATACAACCCACATGTCTTATCTGAAAACTGCCTCCATACTGATCAGTCAGCTACTGTTTGCTTGTTTACAGACACACAGAAAGTGTGCCATCCTTTTTTCATCTCTTCCCTCCCTCTGCTTCTTTCTCAAGTATTTCTGTTCTGGACTTTGTTCTCAGCTAGCAGGATCAAATGAGATAATAATTGTAAAGTGATTAGTATAGTGCCTTGCACATAGTAAGCACTATATAAATATTAGCTAGTAGTAGTAGTAGTCTTAGTAGTGGTATGTGGTCTGGGTGGCCAGAGTGGGGAAGGAAGAAAAAGGGAAACTGAGGCAAGGTTCCAGCTTGTTGGATGGACTCCTTGTGGCGAACTTTGGGGCAGAGATGGACAAGATGAGCAGGAATCATTAGAGGAAGTTTCCCAAATTTATGAGCTCATAGATCTATCTGAGTATTTAAATATACATACATATAAATTCCTTACAATGTATGAGGAAACAGATCAATAATGTCAACAAATGATTAAAAGTGCTTTTGTAACTCTTACTTGGAACCCTCAATATGTCAACAGGTGAAGAAATCAACAACATTCTAAGGTCACCTGGTGAATCAGTTATAAAGTGAGAAACCTTCCAGCGAGAATATTCAGGTAACACTTGAAATTTTCTGCACCTCATTCTTTTGCTGTTCCCTGCTTTTTTGGGGGGGGGCAATTGGGGTTAAGTGACTTGCCCAGGGTCACACAGCTAGTAAGTGTCAAGTGTTTGGTCTGAGGCCACATTTGAACTCAGGTCCTCCTGACTTCAGGGCTGGTGCTCTATCCACTGCGCCACCTAGCTGCCCCTGTTCCCAGCTTTTCCAATGAATAGCAAAGAATGATATACAGAAAATTGCCAAAGTACCACCTGTGACCTGGGATTTTATGAGAAATGAATTCTCCTCCAGCTTTGTAGTTTATTTACAAAGTAAATGTTGCTGATTTCCTGTTAGAGATGGGGAGATTAGAATAGTAAAAGGACTTTTCATTCCTAATTGGCCGACATTCTTAGTGAATGACTCTCTATTTAGATGAAGAATGAAGTAATGAGTGGATGGGCAAGTTAAAGACAATGGGTAAGTACAGTTTGGAACTGAACCAGGGGTGAGTCAGTATAATACAGTTTAACCACAATTTAAATCAAGGCCACAAGGGAAAGTGTTCTTTATTTGCAAACTATGCTTCTATTGGCTCTTAATCACATTTGCACACAAACTGGGTATTACAATTCCTTATTGTCTTTGATAATCTAATTTAAGAAGTTTACAGAAAAAAAATCCTAAAACCACAAAGAAATCTACCTAAACTTTCTTTTAGGTGAGTTTCACCACCTCACACTCCATCATTCACACCTTTTATCTGAGCTATTAGATAAGCACGTGTGCATGTGTGCACACACCCACCCACCCACCCACACAAACACACACACACAATCTCTAAGGGGCCATAGTCCAATATTTTTTATCTTATAAAGGAGGAAGCATCCTTTGGTAAACACCTCTGGATCCTCTTTTTATCTTCCCCTCTTCCCTTCTTCCCTGCCAGTAGAATCTTCCCAAAGTCTTATGAGCTGTGAGTAAGCCAAAATGCAGTCTGTAATCTGCAAAAGGAAGAGAAATGAATGGAATAATTAGTACTGATTTGACTGTAGTATTCCTTTCCTAGCCTTACGATCTATTTCTGATTATTCCACAAGTCTATACTTGGGCTTTATTTTATCATGGAAAGAGAATGCTGAGTGGGGACTGGGGTTACCGTAAAGAAAGGCAGCTGCTTAGGAATGAAAACTGAAAATTCACTGATTTATTGTCTTTGGCCTCAGTTTCTCCATATATTAAATGAGAGATGGTTGAAATAAGTTCTCTAAGTTTTCTTCTCTCTCTCTGTTTTGCTTCTAAAAATTCACACCTAAAAATAGCACACCTAATAAGTAGCCAAATAAGCCTGATGAATTTTCAGCGACAATCCAAAGCTCAGAGATCTAAGACTCAGATATCTCACTCCCAAATCCTGGGTGTAATCAGCCCAGTTAAGTAAGCAAAGCAAGTAATAAGGTGGAGTGACTAGAGAGTTGCAGGTGAAATAAAAAATTCAGAGTTTAAATCCTGCCTCAGACACCATTCTCTCTCTGGGTCTCAGTTTCCTTTTCCGCAGAATGAGATTATATAAATCTAAGATATTGGGATAACAACAACAACAATAATAGCAGCTAGCATTTATATAGCTTTAAGATCTGAAAAGTGCTTTACAGATTCACGATGCCTCAAAAGTCTTAGTGATGTTTGGAGTTTGGAGTAATAGATTCAGACATCATTAAGACTTTTGGAACACCCTGGATTATCTGTTAGATCCTTCTTACTACCCTGCGAAATAGGTGCTATTGTTATCTCTATTTTGCGGAGGAAGATACTGAGGTACAAAGAGTTTAGGTGTTATGCAAAGGTCACACAGCTGTGGTCAGAGTGAACAGAATCGTGCCGGGTTAGTGCACAGCAAACACTGCCAGGCTTTGATCTTAGGCTAGGCTAGGTAGAGTGTTAGTCGGGGTTGGGGAGAGGAAATCATCTTTCCAATGAGGCAGGCAAGGACACGTAGAGACCCTCCAGAGGCTTCCCCCAGCAACATCTAGGATGGCGGTTTTTAACCTGGCGTCCGTGAACTTGTTTTAATTAACATTTTGAAAACTGTGTTTCAACATAGTTGGTTTCCATGCATTTTACTTTATGCATTTAAAAACAGAATTCTGAGAAGGGGTCCAGAGGATGCTGTAGTAGTGGAATGTCATAAAGGGTCCAGGACCCCCAAAAGAGGGGACGAACCCTCCCCTGCAGCCTGCTCAGGGCAGACTTGAGAGCCCTCCGCTGGCTCCAGAAAGGGAATTCGCGGACAGGTGCCCTGGATCCCACGAACCACCACCCTCAGTGAGGGGCGCCCCTTTGGGCGCATGCGCAAGCGTTGACCTACCGGGGAGCTTCTGTTAGGCGGTTGCCATGGCGATGGAGGCCTCTGGCCAGTGCTCCGTGAGCGAGAGAATGAAGCTTAAAAGGCTCCTGCTCCGATATTATCCACCAGGTACCGCCGTCTTCAGTGTCCTCACCCTGGACGGGGAGTCACCTATCAGGGGAAAAGTCCTGGAGGGCACCCGACTGGGAGTTAGAGGACAAAGCCGGGTCCCTAGCGGGCTGGGGGGCGGGATGGGGTTGGAGGGTGGGGGCCTAGGGAGCGGAGGGGAGGCGGCATTTGGGGAGGGGGCGTCCCACCCACCGCGGCAAGGGGGGAACTGGGGAGCCCTGGCCCGGGACTGGAAGCAGGAAAGCACAAGCGTCCCCCAAAAACTTTTTTAGGCTAGGAAACTGAGTCCCAGAGAGGTCAAGGGACTTAAACTCATAGGTTTGGAGCTGGAAAGGACCTTGGAGGCTATTGGGTTCAACTTCCTCATTTTATAGGTTAGGAGACTGAGGCTGAGACAAACCCAGTGGCTTCCTGCTCGAGTCTCTCCCCTCACTCCAATCCAGCTTCCCCTTGGGTGCCGAAGCTCTTTTCCTAAAACGAAAGTCTGATTATGTCACCCTCCCCCCTTTCTTCACCCTCAATAATCTCCAAGGCTCCCTATTACCTCCAGAATCAAATATAAAATGCTCTAAGTGGCCTTTAAAGCCCTTCACAACCTGCCCCCATCCTTTCTTTCCAGTCTTATACTTCACTCTGAAAATTCAATGACCCAACAATGTCCATCTATTTGTAGTTTCTTGAACACTACACACTCTCATCTCTAAGTTTTTATCTATCTATCTATGTCTTTCCATCCATCCATCCATCCATCCATCCATCCATCCATCCATCCATCCGTCCATCCATCCATCCATCCATCCATCTATCCATCCATCTATCTATCCATCTATTCATCCATCTCTCTCTCTCTATCTATCTATCTATGTCTTTCCATCCATCCATCCATCCATCCATCCATCCATCTATCCATCTATCCATCCATCCATCCATCCATCCATCCATTTATCCATCTATCCATCCATCTCTCTCTCTCTCTCTCTCTCTCTCTCTCTCTCTCTCTCTATCTATCTATCTATCTATCTTCTTATTTAGCTTGTTAACCCCAGTGCCTGGAATGCTCTCCCTCCTCATCTCTGCCTCCTGGTTTCGTTCAAGATTCAGTTCAATGCTATCTTGGCAGGAGACCTTTCCCACCCTCCTCCTCTTCCTCTCAAGAGCCTTCCCTCTGCGATTACCTTCAGTTTATACTAAATATATCTTGTATATATCTTGTTATTTACATATTGTCTTCATCATTAGAATGTAAACTCTTTGAGGGCAGGTACCCTGTGTTTGTTTTTCTTTGTGTCGACTTCTGTCAGCACAGTGCCTGGCACATAGAGGTAAGCTGTTAAAGAAATGGTCGTTCACTGATTCACTGACACAGCCAGTGCATGTCAGTGGTGGAATTTAAACTCAGATCTTCTTGATTTCAAGTCCAGAGCTCCTTACCTTGCTGGAAAGGTGGAGGAGCTGATAAACTGAGCGAAGTCTAGGAGGATGGTATCATTTTATTTTACACAACACTCGAGGTACCTGATTCACTGTTTAGGCTAGGGAGTGAAGAGACTCTACTGTCTCCTCTTAAGGTGGTTCTCCTGCCCAGCCACTCCTCCCACCTCCCAACAGACATGAACACTCAGACCTTAAGATTGGGGGTGTATACAAAGGTGCCATGTAGAATTGGAAGGGAAATTGAGGTTTTGTCAAGCTATCTTTTTTTTTTTTTTTTTTTGCTTTTTGGCTAGGCAATGGGGTTAAGTGAGTTGCCCAGGGTCACACAACTAGTAAGTGTCAAGTGTCTGAGGCTGGATTTGAACTCAGGCCCTCCTGACTCCAAGGGTGGTGCTCTATCCACTGCACCACCTATATGCCCCACAAACCATCTTATTTTCAAATGAGGAAACCAGGACCACTGAGCAGATGGGATTACAAGAAAAAAATAGTGTACAACACATCTTGTTTGTTTGATGAACTGAGAGAAAGCATGAAGGTTATGGGGAAAGAATACTAGCTTTGGAGTCTAGAGGACCTGGATTCAAATCCTACCTGTGACACTTATTTGTGACATTGGGGCAAGCCATTTTTATGTTCCTAGACTTCCAGGTCCTTATCTGTAAAAGGAGGAGGTTGGACTAGTGGGTGCTGAGGTTTCTCCAGCTCCAGCATCGAGAACCAATGATATCAGTTCTTCACAAATGCAAGTAGAGTAAAAGGTGGGCATGCTTTCTTGTTTAAACTAGGCTAGATTTCCTAGGCCAGTGTTTGTCAAGTATAATAAGAGAATAATGACGTACCTATGTTTTGGGACCACATCTGTACTATGGCGATCTCCTGATCAGGAAACTCTAACTCTACTAGGAAACTCACCCTCTATCAATGTGGACCAGCCCCTGTCCTGCAACTTACAATCTTAGCAAAGTGACCAGGGAATGCAGAGGTTAAACATCCTGGCCAGGGTCACATAGCCAATGTCAAAAATGGAACATCAATCTTGGTTTTCCTGACTCTTAAGCTCTTAAAACCTACCTCTTTAGCCACCACCATGCTGCCCACGTATGGTATGCATCCATGCACACATACAGGTATGTGTGCCTATATATAAATATGTATACAGGTGTATTATGCATGTATGTAAATGTGTCTGTGATATCATTGATGTGGGTATTCCTTCCAATGACACATAGTGCAGCCTATTATGTCTAGGCCTCACTTGTCTGTGATCTCCTATAAGTCCCTCCTTTTCTCCTGATGTCTTGAGGATGTGCTTGAGGGTTCTGCCTAACTATGTATACATAGATTCATGTAAACATACATGAGTATATATTTGTAAACAAATTAATGAATACATTCAAGGCACAGTACCTTCCACTTGGAAGGCACTTAATAAATCCCTACCGTGTAATATTGGTGGGATCTAAATGTAATCAATCAGCAAACGTGTTCAGTACCTATTTATGTATGAAACACAGTATTTGGTCTTGTAGGAGAATGGAAAAAAGCCTATCTTCAATAAGACTACAAGCTACCTAGGGAGAGAAGACATATACACAGAAAACATCAACAGACTTTTAGATCTTGAAGGAACTTTCTAGAACTTCTTGAAGGTTTATTAAATCCAGTTTCAATAAGCGTGAATTACTTGAATTGAACAGTACAGGTTGTGAAACTGAATCCCAGAATAATTAAAAGTCATAGTCATACAGAGAGTGAGGAAGCTATGTCACAATTCTTAGATTCAGCGCTTACAAGAAAAGTTTTATTAACAAGATTTAAATAATGCCTAAGACAATAATATATAATATGTCACCAGGCAGGACTTGATTAATTAATTGCTAAATAAGTGATAGAGGCAACAAGGGTATGATCTCAGAGGAGGGTGAGATCTGTGTAGGTTGGATTAGCTTGAGAAAGCTTTGAAGAATGAGTATTTAGTTAGGTGGGAAGGGAGGCTGTTCCAAGTGGGAAGAATGGTATGAACAAAGGTAGGAAAGTTGAATGGACATTCTGGTTTGCATATCAATGTCTTCTGAGGCTAGTTGATAGGACAGTGAGTAGACCATTCTGATAGGAGGAGACACAGTGAAGATTGAGAAATAAGGCTTGGGAAGTTTGGAGGCAGAGTGTGGAGGGCCTTGAATGTCAGGCAAATGGATTTTATAGAGTAGTCTTGGCTCTATGTGATCTTGCTCAGTTCGTTCGGTCTGCATTTTCTAATTTGTAAAATAAAGGAAGCTGAACTAGGTTACCTTGAAGAGCTCCCTTTGGCTCTAAAGTCCAGTGATTTGCTATATACCATGGTTTGTTTTTAGGATGTGAGGGGCTGTTCTGGAGGCTGCTGTAGTGGTTTAAATGTGGACTGATAAAAGCCTGAACTTGGTTGGTGGCAATTGCAAGGGATAGATCCTGAAGTAGGGTTCTTCACCATTTTTATGTCATAGACCCCTTTGGCAGTCTGGTAAAGCCTGTGGATTAGGGCAGTGATTTTAAATGCATAAAATAAAATATTGATAGCATTAAAAAGGAAACTAATTCTACTGGAATAAAGACGTAGTTTTTTTTTTCCCATCCAAAGTTACTGACCCCTTGAAATTTATCCACAGACCCCTTGGGAGTTCATGGACTCATGGACCAATGTCTTAGAGACATTTTGAGGGAAAAATTCATAGGATTTGGTCTGTATTCAGCTACAGGAGCTAAGGGGGAAGAGCTGGAAGGAACAATCAAAGATGATTCCCAAATTTCGAGGCTGCATGACTGAGAAAATAAGGCAACCATTAATAGCAATTACAAAGGTCAAGAGAGAAAGATGGCGGGGGTGCTAGTGGTGGTAAAATGATGAGTTCCACTTTAGACTTGCTGAATTTGCGGTGATCTATGCAGAAATATAGGATTGGAGTTCAAAAGATTGGGCAGGACTAGAGATTTAGTTTGAGAGTCTTTCACATAGAGATGATAGTTGAATCTGTGAGAGCTGATGAATTCTTGAGAGTTTCTGGAGAATGAAAAGCACAAGGAAAAGAACCTTATCCATGAGAAAAATCCATACTTAGAGGCAAAAGGTAGAAAAGAGACACAAAATATAAGTGAACAATGGCTATAAAGAATGAAACCATACTATTTTCACAACTTAATACTTTGTATGAATAAAAGCATTTTTTCAAAGTCATTAGGACTTTAACATTTTCATTTGGATATAAAATTTTATTGGTACCACTGACATTCACAAATATAATTTACCCGTTCTCCCTCAACCTCTCTATCTGTTTACTCATTTTTACTGATCCCTCTACTTCTCCTTTAGATTTTGAGAATAACTAGTACTGGTATGCAGTAAACATGTTGAGCAAGGGACCTGAGTCGTTATGGATGTCATTCTACAATGTTCCAGAGGTTGATGACATCTTTTTCTCATAGCTTTTGATGGCCCTCATTTATTATATGTAGCACTCTGCCCATGCCTACCATACTGCTCTCCATTCACTACATTCTGTGTGATGCTCATTTTAATTCTTTGGAAAATATTGTGTACTTACCATACAGCAAGAGCAGGAGAATATTAGCATTAAAAATGGGGTTTTGCTTTCACAGAAAGCTGGGGGTCATAAATGAGTTTTGTAACTTAAATGAAGATGTGGTAATTTACAGATTATTCTCAGAAAAAGTTTTTTTTTTAAAGAAATGTTACAATAGGAAGGATTAGTGCTTATTTATATTCTCTCAGTTTTTTTTTGTGGGGGTGTCAGGGTACTAATAAGGCCTAAGATTCCCCCCCAACATTTTTGTATCTTCTGTTATTCAGGGATACCTTAATAATTGAGTCTTTGATGCTTCAAAAATGTATCACTTTTGTTATGGCCTTCTATGTTTACTTGCTCTAGTCTAGAATTTTTTCCCTTCATGGTCACATGGAAATGATCCCATATTCTCAAAGGCTATACTAGCACAGACTTCTACTTTGAAATGTGAGTAATTAGTAATGAAAATGTATAATAATAATAATAATAATAGTTAGCATTTACATAGTACTTTAAGGTTTATGAAGTACTTTTTTATGTTATTTCATTTCATCCTCATAACATCCCTGTGATGTAGGTGCTATTATTATCCTCATTTTTCAGATGAGAAAATTGAGGCAGAAAGAGGTCAAGTGATTAGCTCAGGGTCATAACAGCTAGTAAGTATCTGAGGCAGGATTTGAACTCAAGTCTCTTCCTGACTCCAAATCAAAGACAGCATCTACTGCAGTATCAGCGATATTCTAAATTGTGATTGTTTTTACAGGTATCATTCTGGAATATGAAAAAGGTGGAGAGTTAAAGACCAGATCCATAGACTTACTCGATCTCAGTCCCAAGTAAGTGATCTAGTTAACATGATGGCATGTAAGTTCAAGTAATATTAGAAAAAAAATCCTACCTTGTTGATTATATTAGTTAATAGACTTTGGGTGATCCATGGGCGTACAGAATAAACCTCAAATAAAATCCAAATGGGCATATTGTGTTCCCTTTTCCTCTTTTGATAGGGGTGGAGCTTTTTTAGGGAACAATAGGAGAAGGGGCACTCTTTGTGTCTGTCCCTTGATATATTCATTTCTGCTCAGTGTCTTGCTGGATACAAGTGATAAACTGCTAAAAACAAAAACAAAAACAAAAAAACAAAACCCCCCTAAAACAAAACTCTGACTTTTTTGCATGACTTCTAGTCAAAAGGTCCTGGGATTTCAGAGACCCAGGGCTGCTCCTCTAGCTGCATGGCCTTGGCCAACTTACAACCTCTTTGGATTTCAGTTTCATCACTATAAAATTATGGGTTTGTATCAGCTGATTTCTAAAGTCCCTTCAGAGTCAACTTTCTGTGCAAATAAGACTTCCAGGTCCATTAAAAGTATCATAAGGAGACATAAATTGGGTCCATATAGCTTGCTGTGCTCCCTAAGAAAAACTGTGAATCCCATATAGCTTAGAGTAACCATGTTCCTTGGCGTTTGCCCAAGGTGTGATCTCTAAAAAAAATCTGTCATTTAATGGAGATTTAATGTTCAACAATCAATGTAACGTAGGTGAGAGACATAGTGGATATAAATATGAATGTTTACACCTTCGTATTCCATACTACCGACTCGAGAATGTGTTTCATTAGTTTATAATCACATCTCTATACAGTAAGAAGAGAACAGCAGGGCGAGTAGTATCGATCAAAGAAATGACTCCTCTCCCACATTTCCATTAAGCCCTGTAGAGTAATGATAGACCCCTCCCAGTCCCTGGAGCTGCTTTATACTAGCCCTACATCTGGGGAGGGTCAGAGGCCACTTCCAAGCATCACAGACAGCATGGAAGAGGCCATTTCTAAAATGATATTGATCTTTCCACATTCATTGTTGGGGTAAGGGAGAGACTGACAAACATCTTTGTTACTAGCACCAATTATGGTCTCAGAGTTGTCCAAAGAGAGCTTACACTTGGCTGCTGAACTAGGAAATCATTAGGATTATGCTGAAGATTATTTCTCTGGCCATATATCCATTTGGGGCTGTGCTGTGAGCATACATGGAGTATGTCTACCTTATAGACAATGACGTTGTCCTCTTCATTGCACCTCTTCATCGTATCATACCAGATCATTATAGAGTTGGGGTGCCAACGGAAACAAATCAAGTTGAGTTATTCTCAGGGCTTGACTTTCAGTTCAGGGAAAAGCCCTCACTTGCGAGGCTCCTCCCTATTTCTGGAATCCCCTAGAGCACAAAAGATTTAGTAGAAACTCCTACTCAGCCCCAGCACACACAACCAGCTGACTGGCAGAACTTACAGGGAAAACTGAAGGATGAGTAAATGGAATAAAGTTTGAATTGTGCCTGATTGTTTTTCTGCTGACTAAGAATTTTTTCATATTTTCATATTCATATTTCATTAGTATTGACTTAGTGATGAAGTCAAAGTTTTAGTCTTGCTAAAGATCAGTGGGGAATCCGAACTGGGCAGGTAGCAGAAAGGATGGTAGAAAAAAAAAACCAAACCTCTAAGGATAGAAAATTATGCCTTTAATCATAACATAATTAATAACTCATTAACATTTTTCTTAGTTTTCTGTTTTGGCACACTCATTGGGCCACATGTTTTTACATTAGTCTATCTCCCTTCCCACTGATGGGGATCTTCCCTCTACCAGCGCATGCTACAGCCCACACACGCCTTACCATCCTGTGCTATTCCTGCTCATCTTTTTTTTTTTTCTAAATCCTCCATAGATAGAGAATCTGCCCAAAGAGTAGGAGGCCTTCCTTTGCATTTCTTGGTCATTGTGTTATATTCATAATTCATTCTGTTCTAGACACTTATGCAGGACATTTCATCCTCCAAAACACTCTTGTAGATGCTATAGGGGATATAAAGAATAATCCTATCCTGCCTCCATGTTTTTTTTTTTAATGGCTTAGAGTGCTTAGCTTCAAAGTTCAGCTCACATGTCGAATCCTACAGGAGGTCTTTCAGGATCTCCCTTATAGTCAGTGCTGTCCCTGACATGTCTTTGGGTTACTTTTGTATGTACCTTTTACCTACTTTTTCTATATTCCTTTTGTCTTCCATCTCCCACACAAGTCTGCAATGTAAGCTCCTTGAGAGGAGAGAGAACTTTATTTGGTGCCTTGCATAGTTGGCAATTAATAAATGCCTGATGAATTTAATTAACTCTTGGAGCCATTAAAGATACCAGGAGATTTTTGAGTAGAGGAGAGATATGGCCAGATGTGGTGTTATAGGAATCAAGCAATCAGTAAAAGAACATTTTGTTGACCATTGGGGATGCACCAGACACTGTGCTAGATGTCAGGGTTAGAAATATAAAGAATGAAGCAATTCCTACTCACAGGAAGCTTGTGTTATTTTGGTAGCCATGTGAAGAGTTGGTAGCATGGGGGGAGACTCAAGGGAGGAGACATTTGAGGAAGCCAGTACAAAATCAGATGAAGGCCTGAACTAGGGTGTCAGCAACATGAATCGAGAGAGCGGGAGGGATGTGAGAAGTGTTGGGTTAGGGTTGGAACCACAAGGATTTAGGAACTTATTTGACGTGTGCAGGAGAGGAAGAAGGATCTGAGGTTTTTAGCCTGACTGACCTATAGAATGGTGGTACCATCAGTAGAAATAGAGAAGTTGGAAGGAGGGCCAGGTTGAGGAGAGACTGTGGAGTTTGAGGTTTCTATAGGCTCCCCATGTAGTAGTGTCCAGCATGCAGTAGAAGGTGCAGTACTAGAGTTCAGGAGAGAGATGACGACTAGATATGTAAATTGGGAAGCAATTGTATAGAGGCTTTAATTAGACCCATGAAAGTAGATGAAATCTGTAGGAAAGAAGATATATAAAGAGAAGGCCTAGGGGAGCATACTGGGGTGCTCAGGTGGTAGAAGAAAGACAGTGAACCATCAAAGGTTTGAGAATAAGTAGTTAGACAGGTAGGAAGAGAAACAAGAGAGAGCAGGAGGTGAGCGTGGTTGGGTGGTGGCGGGGGAATGGGGCAATAGCATGCAGTGTTGCAAAAATATACAAAAGGAAGATTTTTAACAAGCTATTCAGTTGAGCAAGAAACAGAGATCACTAATTGTTTGATAGCCGTGTGAACAGAACAACTTTAGTAGAGCAGTAAAGACTAAAGGAAGAAAGAAAACATGCATTTATTAAGCACTTACTGTGAGCTCCACATTGTACTCAGTGCTAGGGATATAATATAAGGAAAGTCCACCCCATCAAGGAGCTTACATTCTGATAGGGAATACAACACACACATGGAAGCAGAAAAAGCAAGAGAGCTTGGGAGATGAAGGTACAGCGCCAAGAACGTAGTTTTAAGTGTAGTTATCCCTTCCACATCTCAGGGGTTAGGGATGCAGCACCCCCACGATGTAGAAAATCCACATAAAATTTTTTGACCCTCCTTTCATACCAGAGAAGAAGTCTGAATTTTTTATTTTTCTTTCAGGGGGTATTTACCATGCCTTATTGTAAAATCTGGGTTAAGTATTTGGTCATAGGCTCTGTGTCATCTGTTGGCCTTCATGTGCCATCTGTGGCTTCCACAAAACTCTCCCAAGATTCCCATTTCATTTCTTATGCTGTCCCACAATATTATCAAAGCTGGGATGGGGGAAGTTGAGGACCATGAAGGCTAGCTTGGGCCCCTACACAAAATGGAGGCCCCAGGAGGAGCTCACCAGTGGGAGAAGAGGACACAGTTTGCTGAGGGATGTTCCTGGTTGAGTAAATCACAGGGCAAGTTGAATGTTCCAGGGTGAGAAGATAAGTCCTGTGCATCGAGGAAAGTTTTTTGAAGTCCACAAGGCAGGACTTGGGCAACAAGGGCAATCCAGATTACAAAGAGCCAAGCATTGAATGGATAGTGAGGAAATTGACGCAGCAAGTACAGACCAATATTTGTAGAAATTTCTCAGGGAAATGGGAAATGACAGAGAACGTTAGCTTGAGGAGATGGCGGTGTCAGGGGAAGATTTGTTTCTTTTAATAGGAGAACTGAACGAGTTTGTATATTTGTAGCCAGATGGCAAGGGTCCAGTTAAGCCCCTGAAGGAGATAAGAGGAGATAGAAGCAAGGAGGGGCACAAGCAGACACTATGAAAGCAGATTTCAAAAAATTTAATGAAAAGTTGGATATATCTATGGCCTGACTCCATAAAAAAGTGTAGGTTAAAAACAATGAGAGATTCTACAGAATGCATTTCTGACTTTACAATTGCAAATAATCTCCAAGAGGACAAGAAGAGGAAGAAAGCTAAGGAAAATGACATGGCTACATACATAATTCTCTACTGAACTCAGATTAAAACACACACATACAAGATGAAGGAAGCACGTATAACTTAGAACAAATCCCTGTTACAAAGGTCTAAGACTAATGGCATACAGGCAAAAGTCCGTAATGGGCTGAGATTTTAGAAAAAAATGTAGAAGATAACAAAAATATGAGGTATTTTAAGCCTAAATTTCAAACAGACAAACCAAGTCAAGGATAGACCACTGCTTGGGGAAGATGAAAAACCTTAGCAGATGACAGAGAGAAAGCAGAAGTACTGAATTTCTATTATGTTTTCATCATTTCCGTGAAGGAGAAGAATGATCATAATATTGGAAATTAGTCCTCAGCAAAATTCAAAATTAGATTAGAGAGATGATTTGTAAGCACTTAGGGGAAAAAAGAGTTACTCACTAGGAATCAGGGTCATTAAGAATGTCATGCCTATATAATCTATTTTAAATTGCTTGCCTTCTCAAAGGAGGGGGAGGGAGAAAATTTGGAGCTCAGAATTTAAAGAAATGAATGTTAAAATTGTTTTTACGTGTAATTGGAGAGTGTAATGCCAAACAAACCTCATTTCTTTCTTCCTTTTTTTTTTATTTTTGGATAAGGTTAGAGGGTAGTAAAAAAATGCTAAAGACATAGAACATCTTGATTTCAGTAGAAAAAAATTGGCAAAGTCATTTTATCTCTATGTGATGGATGATCAAATTACATTTTCATTAATTGATTGGCTGAATAGTGGCATGTCACGAGGTTCTCTGCCCTTGGGCATGTCATATTCAACTTTGTCATTGGGGTTGGGAGAGGGGAAAGGGTAGGGAATAGCATTTATTTAGAACCTACTATGTGTCAGATACTGTGCTAAGTGCTTTACAAAAACTATCTCAAAACAAGCCTGCAAACTAGGCACTGTTATTATGACTATTTTACAGTTAAGGAAACTGAAGCAGACAGAGGTTAAGTGACTTTCCCATGGTCATACCCCTAGTGTCTGAGGCCTGATTTGAATTCAGATGTTTCTGATTCTAGGCCCAGTGCTCTATCTCATGCAGTACCTAGCTGCCTCCAAGGAACAGCATGATGGCCTAGAAGGCACGCTTGTGAAATTGTAGATGACCTCAAAGATAAAGGATGGGAAGGGATATATATTAAACTAAATGAGAGAATCAGGACTCAAAATCATTTTGGGAAGTGAGAACAGTGGCCAAAATTGGTTAGAAGAAATTTATATTTAGGTTAAATAGATCAGTTACATATCTACAGAACAAATGAGACCTGGGTAGCAATGATTCATGTGAAAAAGACTTGGGACCCTTTGTTGACCACAAGCTCAGTATTAGCCAAAAATATGGGAAAAAAAGCCAATGTAATCTTAATCAATTGTAATGTAAGTATAGTATTCAGCAATGAATGCAGTTATAGTATTAATGTGTATATATATATAAAATATATATGTGTTTTATATACACGTGTGTATATATGTGTGGGTGTGTACATATATATATTAATATAAGTATAGTATTCAAAAATTAGATGATTGAAGTTGGAAGGCACCTTTAGAAGTCATCTTGTTTTTCAGTTGTTTCAGACTCTTCGTGACCCCATTTAGGTTTGTTTGGTTTTTTTTGGCAAAGATACTGTGTGGTTTTCCATTTCCTTTTCCAGTTCATTTTATAGATGAGGACATTATGGCAAGCAGGATTAAGTGACTTGCCCAGGGTCACCCAGCTAGTAAGTGTCTGAGACCAGATTTGAACTCAGGAAGATGAGTCTTCCTGATTCCAGGCCTCACACTGTATCTACTGCATCATCTAGATGCCTTTAAGAAGGCAGCTGATCTATCCTTATCCTCACCCCCAGAATCTGAGGCCTAGATAGAGGTAGTGACCCAAGGTCATAAGGTAGAGGAAGAGGAGGCATGACCAGTAAGGTCTCCTTAGTCTCAGCCCAGTAGTCTTCACTTCAACTCATCGAATATTAATAGGCAGGGAATGAATCCCAGTGTATACTGGGCAGCTCAGACTGGTATAATAGATTGTGTGCAGTTCTTTGAGAAGGACATTGATAACCAGAAAATATCCAGAAGAAGGTGACTAGATTTCTGAAGTATCTGAAAGTCATCTCAAACTGAGCAAAATTCGAGGGAGCCAGGAATGTTTGACTTGGAGAATATGAAACTTATGGAAAAAAATAATAAATATTTTCAAATACTTGAAGAATGACTTCTGGAACAGAGAAGTAGACTTATTCTTTGTTGCTCCTGTGGTCTCCTTTTCATATCTCCAGTAGCACTGTCCCTCGCACATGCTAAGAGTTCAGTTGATGTGTGTTAATGGTAAGAGGGAACATGAGGCAGTAGGTTGAATACTGGATTTAGAACCAGAAGACCTGAGTTTGGGTCCTGATTTTCCTGTTTAGTAGCTGTGTAACCTTGGACGAGTCATTTAACCTTTCTGTGCCTCGGTTTCCTTATCTGTAAATTGAAGGGTTTGGGTTTGGCTGGATTACTTCTTAGGTCCTTCCCAATTCTAAATCCTATGATCTTGCATCGTATGGATAGAGACAAGATTAGTGATTTCCTTGATATAGGGAATTTCTTGGGGAGGAAATTTGCTCTACCAATGCAGGTAAGCACCTTTTCTTCAACTTTTATATAACCTTATAGAGTTGTCTAGAGTCTTGAAGTAACTTAATCACAGTCGCTCAGCCAGGATGTGTCAGATGTGGGGTGTGGTCCTGGCATTGTCCTGGTTTTGAGGTTAGCTCTTTATGCTAGGCTGAATTAATATCATTGTATGTTATCTTAACATTAGGCAGTCTATAGGTGAATCTTGTACTAGATTGGCTACGAGGAAGGTAGCATGGGTTGTTGTTGTTTGTCCTTCATTCTCAGAGAGGACCAATGACATAACAAGGCTGATGACTTGACTTGCATGAGTGTGGATAAATGAAAAATTCAGTTTACTAAAAGGTAACTCAAGGTGCTTGCCGTCAATAGTAAAGACTTAAAATAAGATCATACTATACCAATGTTTGCATTTTCCAATGATCACTTCATCTTATTTGTGTTAGTAACATGACAGAGATAATTATAGGAAGAATAATATGATTTGTTACTGACTGTTTTTTTTACAATCTCTGCCTTCCAAGATAATTATATACTTATCATTTTGTCAAAATTTTGCTTAACAAAATAATTTAGTTTTGCATTTACTTAATGTATGTGCAATGTTGTTTTTGTATAGAATAATCAATATTTTCTTATTTATATAGAAAAATCAATATTTTCTTACATGTTACAGTACAGATGTAAGTGCCTTAGTAGAAGAGATCCAGAAAGCAGAGCCTCTCATCACAGCATCACGAACAGATCAGGTCAAACACCTAATACTGAAATTACAAGATAAACTTGGACAACAGGGTGACCACAAATTCTACCTTTTTAAGGTAATAAATATTTTGAAATTCTTTTAATATCTTTGATGAAATTTTGACTGTAGATGTATCTTTAGTTTTCAGTTGAAATGAACAATGTTTTGATGAATGAAACAAAGATGAATTTCATCTTCAGTTTGTATTTGTTAATGTTATTCCATCTCTTCCACTTTCTTCTACTCTTTATCAAAATATGATAAGGAGCTCTTCAGAGTGTGGCAGGCTTTTATCAGCCCTGTACCCATGGCAAGTTGAATGGAATTTTGGGAATTATTTATTGTACTAGATTTTAGCAAATTTATCATTCCATAGATAACAATAATACTATGACTTAAAATATTTAGTATCCTTTTTTTCTTTTTAAGATGTTGTTACTTAATGAATGAATGATTCTAATTGATGGTATAATCAGATGTGACTGTCAAAACCAATATCCCATTCCCTTTGAGTATCTGTGCAATCTGTTCTTTGAGTAGCTGCTTTTCAAAGGGCTTGCTGCATATACGTATATGTACATACATATATATATATATATATCTGTACTGCTTGAGACTGTGCATTAATGAACTCTTAATTTTTTCTTTGAAAGTCTTTATTTATAAAGTGAACATCAGACAGTAATGCAGCCAAATTTGGTCTAAGACACTTAACATTTAAATAATATAGTTTCTATATATACAGTGTCCTCATAGTTTTTCTGGACCTCCCTTGAAGTCACTCTCAGGTTTCCTTGTCTATTTATTCCCATTTCTGTTTTCTATATTCAACCCTCCTTTCTCACTGTGCTTCTCTTTCGTCCTTTGCACCCTGTGTGCGGGGCCTGCCTGCTCATCCTGCTAACAAGTATTCTAATAATTCAGTTCAATTCAACAAGCCTTTAATGAGTGCTTACTAGGTGCGAAGCAGATGATAACAACAGTCACAGTAATTGAACACGACTACAATGCAGCAGCAGTTTTTTATTCTCCAGGGCATGTATAAAGACTGGATCAGGATCCTGGAAGAGCTGACATTTAAAAAAAATTATTGTCACGGCAAGAATAAAAGAAATATCCTTTTTAGCTTTTCAATGAGTACATTACATATTTTCTATTCTGTTGATTTAAATATTAACAGTTTTATTGTAACTTCAGTTACCATTGTTAATAATAATAATATCAATATATCATGGTTATAATAGTAGCTCATGCCAATTACAAACATTTTATTTAAAAAACTCATTGAGGTAGAGGTACAAGTACTATTCTCTCCATTTAAATATGAAGAAGCTAAAGTTGCAATGCGGTTGTGTAGAAATACAGATTTAACATTTTAGAAAGTTTAGAGCACTCATTATTTACATGCAAAAAATTGAATATCCAGTCCTCTGCAAACACTCATGTAAAAATTCAACACGCATATGTTAACTACAATATTCATGTAAACATTCAACAGACGTGTGTCAGCTACCTCAAAATGGATAGATATTAACATTCAAGTGAACATTAAGATATGGAAAATGTTTAGTTTTATTAAAGTTCACCGTATTCCGTGGACAGACACCATTATTCATTTCTTGAAAGTTTAAAACAAAATAGCAATTACTAAAGAGATCTCATCAAGGTACCTCTGAAAGTCAGGCACTTAAAGCTATGGATCTGAAGCTCTATCCACTGCACCACCTAGCTACCTCCGAGGTAAGGCACCCACAAGGAGGGAGGAGCAATAAGAAAGTGGCTGAGGAAGTGCAGAAGGTAGGGTTTAAGCTAAGTCTTGAACCAAGCCAGAGGAGTCAGGTGGCAGAGGTGAGGAGTGTGCCAGGCAGGGGGCAGAGCCAGGGCAAAGGTCTTCCAGTTATATTTAGAAGTTAAGTTTTTGTAGCAAATTGAAATAGATATTCTTAATTCACTAAAATTTCATAGTCTCTACTTCCATACTATCTGTATTATCTGTATATTATCTGTATAATATCTGTATTATCTATAGATAGTATTTGCCTATAATGACAAATATAATTTTAATAAAATTTTAATAGGTTCTTTTTTTGGTCCAGCTTTGAAAATGATTAAATTAATATATGCCATTTTAAAATGAATTTTGATAAAAACAAATATCTATACTGCATCCCTAAGACTTAAATATCAATTTTTTTCTTCTTCCCCATCCTCACAACCATTTTCTTTTTTCTCCCCAGTCTTCTTTCTTGCCCTTCCCTTCTTGTATGGGGAATTTAAAACAGGCAATGTATAGTAGATGGATCTACTATACTATATGTAGTGAATATGATGGATAGTAAAAAGAGCACAATAGACTGAGGACAGAGCCAAGTTTTGCTGCTTAATAGCTGTGTGACCTTGGACAAGTCACTTACTCTCTTTGAGACTTAGTTTCTTTATCTGTAAAATCAGTGGGTTAGCTCTAAGTACAGTGATCTCAAGTACAATGATAATTGTGTACAATTATAACAACATGTAAGTGACAAGGAGATTTGGGGAGTTTGTGTGGTCTGCTGGAAAGAGCACTGGAATTTCAGTCAGAATCCTTTGCTCAAATTGTAGCTTAGCTACTTACTATTTAGGGTTAAATTAGGAGGTTGGATTGGATTATCTCTGAGAGCCTTCAGATTCTGAAACTTAAAACTACATGAGTCAGTGTACTCACAGTTTTGCTTCTGCCTTGTTTATTTATTGATTTATATAACAATTTTTTTTAAAGAGAGGACAGATTTCACTCATTGTAACAATATTGCTTATACCCTAAACATGTTCTTTCAGGTACAGAATACACAAGCAATCTTTTGCTTTTCCAGATACAGGTAACAATTTAAATCAGCAGAATAAAAATAGATCTATGAAGGTACATAACTGTAAATTAATTTTTTTCTCCATTCCTTTTGTCCTGACATGATCTTTCCAGCAGGTGGCAACCTTCAACTTCAGATATCAGGTTTAAGAACCTGTCTTTCCTTCCTAGTTCCTTAATTAAGCACATGCTAATAATTGAGACCATATTAGATGCTATAAGAGATACAAAGATGAATAAAACCCAGTCCTTGCTCTCTAGAGGGATTTGTAAGTGGTAATGAGCTTGAAGTTTTTATTTTTCATTTGTAACACATACACACAGACACATTTAGAAAACAAAAACCAAAATTTAAAATTGACGTTGGTTCCTGGATAATGAATAACTATAGTCAATGTTATTTATAATGATGGAATTTGATGATAGGAAATGTAGCACTAAAGAAAGAACACTAGATGTGGAGTCAGAGGATATGCTTTAATTATATTCCTGCTACTTAATAACAATAATAGATACTTATGTAGCTTGCTTTTTGTAAGCAGTCTTATGGAAAGGAGCTCATTTCATCTTCTCAACAATTATTTGAGATGAGGACTATAGGTATTATTATAGTCTCTATTTTGCGTATGAGGAAACTGAGATTCAGATGTGTTAAAGGATTTATTTACCCCTAATCATACAATTGGTAAATATTCAAGGCAAAATCTGAACCTGGGTCCATCTGGACTTCAAGTCCAATGATTTTCCCACTCTATCATTATACTTCTCATTATCTAAAAAGCCTCTATAAACCTCAGTTTCCTCATCTTTAAAATGGAAGAATAGATATGATCATCTTTAAGGTCATCTTCCCATTCTTGATCTAGTGATATGTATATATTATATCTCTGTGTTTCTGTAATCTATCTATCTATCTATCTATCTATCTATCTATCTATCTATCTATC
>NW_020954588.1:4061934-4111793 GCF_900497805.2 Vombatus ursinus
ATCTATCTATCTATCTATCTATCTATCTATCTATCTATCTATCTATCTATCATCTATCTATCTATCTATAATTGTAAAGCCAGTGTAGTGGCAAGGTGTTGTGGATGACTCCATCTTTTTTTTGACATTTGACGGTCAATTTCAGATGAGCTCACTGTGTTTGTATAAGTATTTATACCTGGAAAATATATTATTGGTCTTAGAAAAATCACAATATTTCATTTTTTGTTTATTCAGGTATTCATTATTTTATATTTACTAGGCATAATTAAAAGAATGTGTTGACTTCTAGTGGTTGATAATGGAATAAAGTATGTTTTCTTATATTGAAGGTACTCAGAGCACACATACTACCATTGACTAATGTCGCATTTAACAAGTCAGGTTCATGGTAAGTTTTTTCTTTTTAGTTCTTAATATTTTTGTCATTTATAGTTATAGGATTATCCATTGTTAAGTGAATTCTGTGCTGGTGCATTATGTTAAAATGTACTTCATTTTATTATATTAAACATCCTTTTTTTTTTAAAACCTTCTGGCCCTAGTTTTAATGACTTTTTTTTTGCAACATGTAATTCATACTACTTTTAATGCTGACCTCAAGGGGACTATAATGATATACCTTTAAAGTAAGCAGACTAGATTCCCCTAGCCCTGGCCAGTTGGTCAATAAACATCATTAAGTACCTACTATGTGTTAGGCACTGTGCTAAACACTAGAGATACAAAAAAAGGCAAAAGACAGTCTGCTGTCAAAGAGCTCACAGTCTAATGGGGGAAACCTTGCAAATAACTTGTAAAAACAAGCTATTTACAGGATAAATTGGAAATAATCAACAGATGAAAGTCCCTAAAATTAAGAGGGATTGGGAAAAGCCTCCTCTAGAAGGTGACATTTTAGCTGGGACTTGAAAAAATCCACCAGGGAAGCAAGGAGGCAGAGATGAGGAGGGAAAGCATCTCTTTGGAAGAATGCTCACATGCTGGATCTGAATAAAACATGTATAGATTATCATTGTTTTGTCTCTCCTTCTGATATGAGCAAGAGGGTTGGAGGCTGTCAATATGTCCCATAAGGGTGTTAACATCTATGTGTGTTCCCTTGCAACTCAGGTGTTCTCCTGCCTGAAGCCTTTCTTTATCTTCCCAATTGTTGGTGCCTTCTGTCTCCTGAAATGATTTGGAACAAATGTATTTATCTGTATACATTCTGTGTCCCCCAGTAGAATGTGAGCTTCTGGAGAGCAGAGGCTGTTTTGTTTTTTTGTTTTTTTCTTCAAAATGTCTCAGCCCCTGGCCTGGTATCTTGCACATATATAGCATGTCTTAAGAAATGTTTGTTTTATCGATCAGTCCCTCCCAGCTTCATTCTTTCCAGATTGAAAATTTACATGGATATTTATCTAAAATAATAGCAGAAGGCATAATCCTTTATAAAGTATGTAAATATTTTAGGAAATAGTGATTTATTGGTGCTAATCTTTCCTCTCTGCTCTGTACCTCCCTTCCACCCTCCCAAGCATAAGTAGCATTTTAGGTGGTGTTTTCTTTGGTAGTGTTATCTTTTGTATTACTAGTGCTTTTCAGATAAAATATGAAGTTGTGAGTTAGTTTTGGTTCTGTTGTGTAGCTAATTAAACCAATTCCATTGAGGAACCAAAGTGAAAAAACACTTTTATGATCTACTGTTTTTTTAAAAAAAGAGTTAAATGGTATACTATATTATTTTCACCCCAATCTCTTTGCATTTCCTTTTTTTTTTAGCTTTATTACTGGTAGCTATGATAGAACATGCAAACTCTGGGACACATCATCTGGGGAGGAGCTGCACACGCTGGAGGGTCACAGGAATGTGGTATATGCCATAGCGTTCAATAATCCTTATGGGTAAATATAATTTAATTCAATCATCCACATATTTGAATTAAAATTGCAATAAGATTTTTGGGACACTGTATAAAGGCAAAGCAAATGACAGACACTCAGACCTGGTAAAGGATACAGCTTTGTTCAGTTTCATAAGTAGAGCCAACTATGGGCTAGACACTGTACAAAGCACCAGTAATTCAAAGTGAAGACAAAAGTCTCTGGAAAAAGTCTCTGCCCTTGAGGAGCTTATGGTCTAATATGGAGGCCAAAATATGCTTATCTCTAAGTGTATACATCACAGATGTCAAAGGAATATTTGAGGAGAGAGGCCCCTAACTTTGGAGGGTGTTAGGGGTGGTGGTGGATGTGATTTACCTAGGATAGGGCCTGTTGGGCATTCAAAGAAATATAAGACACAAATCCTTCCTCTAGAGGATTTTACATAGAATCTCACTGGGGAGATAAGACAAATGAAAAGTTAAATAAGAATACAAAGTAGTATATGATTAAGGGCCAGAGGAGTGATAATGGTAAGAAATGGAGAGTTCATATACAATTATCACTCTGATTGATTTTGGTCAGGGAAGACTCGGTTGATAATGGGAGCCCTTGAGATTGGACTTAAATAATAGATACAATTGGATAGTTAGGAGTAGGGAAAGCACTCTAGGTGGGTTGAAAATATTAAGTAGGTTGGAGAAGTAAGAATCAATAAGCCTTGTTGGGGAGACAAGAAGTAAACTCAAGTATATGTAATAGAGGATTCCTGTCAAGCAATAGGGGGAGGCAAGATTGGAAAGACAGATTTGGGGTTAGATTATGGAGGGCTTTGAATGTTGAGAAACAAGGCTGGAAGTATAGATTTGAGTTGTATTTGTGGTTGGCCTTAAATGCTAGGCTTACAGATTTGAACTTTACCTTGTTAAGAATGGCAGCCAGAGACAGTTTTTCAGTAGGGAGTAGCATAATGGGAGTAGCATCTTAGCATTCTACTAAGATGAATTAAGTGTGAGGGGTGGAAGTCAAAGGGTAAAAGCCTGAAAACAAGAAAGCACTCAGGAAATTTTTATGAATAATAAAGGTCTGGTAATAAGGGCCTGCATTAGGTAGGGACAGGAGGAATGGCAAAGAATTTTGTAACCTTTGATAACTGAACCTTTGTTCAGTCCTCTGATTCATTGAATTCTGATTCATTTTATTTGAATAAATTATTTATCATTCTTTTAGACACTTTGGGGGAATATATTCTTTTATATCTACACTGACCATATTTTACATCTGTCTAGTAACCTTTGATTTCCACTTAGAGCGTGGAAATTTTCTACTACCATTTTTCTGAAACTTTGTACCTTAGATATTGATGTAATGATACTAATTGTGAAATAAGGCCCACCTAAACTTAATTAGTGTATCAATATTTAATGTGTGTTTGAAAAATGATTAAATTCTTTCAGTTACATTTCAGATAATTTAATTCTGATCAATCTATGCTCGTTAAAGCAGAGAAAAAGCAATTTTTCACATTATTACACTAAATTGTAGAAGAAAGTTTTGTTGAAATGATAGCACATACCTCACAACTTCTGAAATAATTATTATTTCAATTATAATCCTTTTAAATGTTTGATTGTGTATTCTCTAGACTTTAGCACCATGTCCATCAACATTCCTCTTAATAGACTACTCAACTCTTTTTTCTTTGTGCCTGGCAAAACACCCTTTTGAGTATGGAGAAGAGAGGAATATATGTACACACACATACACATATATGTACACACATATACACACATGGACATGCATGTGCACATACACACACAAGAAGCTAGTGCCCTCTCTCAAACTATTCCTTTGACATCTGTGATGTATAGTCTTAGAGATAAACATACTTTGGCCTCCCTATTGGATGGTAGACATTTAATGGGAAATAGTAATTTTGACAGTTTTGTCTCAAGGGGGTGAGAGTAGGAAGTACCTCAAAATTTTGTTCAGCCCTCTGATTCTTTGAATTCTGATTCATTTTATTTGAATAAATTATCATTCTTTTAGACACTTTGGGGGAATATATTCTTTTATATCTACACTGACCATATTTTACATCTGTCTAGTAACAGCTTTCCAGATAGAATTTTTGCCTTTATTTATGCCCATTTAAAAATCATAGCAGTCATTATTTAAAGAATTTTCAGTCTTTTTAGATAAAAAAAATAATAGATTTTATATGTGAGCAGACCTTTTTATATTAATTTATGTGTCAGATACAAATCTAGGGTACTATCTATAGGTCTATGAATAAGGCACTTTTTCTTATTTTTATTAGTAGTTCCAGAATCATACATTATCTTTCCTTGTCTTTAAATAATTTATAGATGCTGAAATTTATTTTTTGCTATTAAGTAGAGTTTCCTCAATTTTAGTGACAAAATTGCCACTGGATCATTTGATAAGACCTGTAAACTATGGAGTGCAGAAACTGGAAAATGTTATCATACTTTTAGAGGCCATACAGCAGAAATAGTGAGTATATTTAAAATTCCATTGTATTTTTAAACATTGTGATTTTTTTTAGAGGTTCCCATGGAAATTAGCATGTTGCTGTGTTACAAAAATGTGGTTAATGATTCTAAGGTCCCTTCCAACTGTAACATTTTATTCTATTTTCTACCTTTATGGTTTTTTTTTATTCTATGCAATACTTTTCATATAAACATTTTGTATGAATGCAAACTGCAGCTAATTGATGCTAATACCATTTAAATCTAATTCATTTTAAGCTTAACATTATTTTTGTTATCTTTCAAAGAGCTCTACAATATATAGTGAATGAGTTTAAGAATATGTTATTTCTATCTTTCTTTTCAGTAGACGGCTGGTTTTCTGAAAGTTAAATTATTAAAATAACTTTTCTGGACTATGTAAAAAGCCTATAAAAAGTGTCCCTGATGAGTTGAGTATTTCTTTGTTATTCAATTCAGTTTAATTAAATAAAAGTTAAGTGAGGTGGCGTGGCATGGTAGATAGACAACCGGACATAGAGTCAGGAAGAACTGGATTTGAATCCTTTTTTCAGAAACTTACTAGCAGCATGACCCTGGGCAAATCCCTCGACCTTTCTGTCCTTAGTATTCTCTTCTGTAAACTGTGGACAATAATAATTTCTACCCCAAAGGGTGGTTCTGATAATCAAAACTTCGTAAACTTTAAAATGCAATGTAAATGGGAGCTATTATTAAACACCTGCTTAGCACAAGACCCTGTGGGACAGAGACAAAAGAAAACAGTCCCTTCCTTCAATGATTATTCTACTGGAGAATAAATGTATAAAAATAAATAAACACAAAGTGATTATGGAGGCAGAGGTGAGAAGGGAATGTTTGCCAAATGTGAAGAGCAAAGTGTTCAATGACTTGGAAGTATATAAGAGGATATTCTTTCTAGGAAACATATAAGGAGCTAGTCTGACTGAAACAGAGAGTATTAGAAAGAAAATGTTATGAAATATTCCTAGAAGTCTAGTTGGGAACCATATTATGAAAGACTCTAAATGCCGGACTGAAGACTGTATCTCCTCCTAGCAGCTTTAAGGAGCTACATAGGGAATCAAACCCTTACCTGTAGATGCTTTGCCCAAAGGAACATAAATTTTGATCTCTGAAACCTTACAAGATATCTTGGGGTTAGCGGGCTAATTTTTTTCTCTTCCCTATTTATTCTATCATTTTTTAAAAGTGGGACAATTAACTCTTGTAGTTTCATGTATGTACCTTCATTTATAATTTCTTGAAATAAAGCACTGGAAAGAAAAAAGGTTTTGATAAAGCCCATTGGGATTAAAGTAGAGCTACTTGACCATGCCTTAAACCCAAGTCACTTTGGTTCTCACTGATTCACCAACAAAAAGTCCCAACCCAAGCCTCACTTGGTCATTTTTTGGGGTTTTGGTGGCTCAGAGTAAGTGTAAATAGCGATTGTTTCTGTTCTGGCCAGAAACCCTGAGATTCTTTCCCTCCCAGATTGTATTTTTTTGAGTAGGTAAAAGAGGCCATTCTTTGCTTCATTTCTTATCTATCCTTAATCACTGAATAGGCATTGCCACAGACAAACTGATTCCTGAGAAAGACCTTAGCTTAAAAAGGCTAGGGTCTTCCACTGCATCCAAGCCATCTCCAATTGTCCTGAGAGGAGTAACAACTATGTTTCAAATTCCAAGGCTTGTAGCAGTGGAATATAACAGTTTCAATAATAACAAACTTTGCAAACAGTCAGGAGGAAAACCTTCAAACATGAAAGAAAGGCAATTCAAATAACTTAGAATTATTCTGCATTCCCAACAATTTATAAGGGAGTGGAATCATATTTCCATTCTTACTCCCCTCACCCCCTCACCCTAACCTCCTGCTGAAACAATCTGTGAATCTCTCTACCAGTGATTTGTGGTCTGTATTCAGATATTTCGGACACTTTTCTTCTTATATTTCCTGTTTTATGGTATACAGATTTTTTGATTGGTTATGGTTTTATATTGCTTTCTTTTACTTCTCTTCTAATAAAATTTTCTCAACTTCATTATTTTTGTGTTTCAAATCTCTTATTGTTTCAGAGCTTATGCTTCTTTGGAAAGATTCTCCATCCATCATGTATTAAATCTTTCCTATGCTGCTGTTTCTATTTAAATTTTTTTTTATCAAGAATTCTACTTTCTTATTTAAATTCTTTCCTCATTTCTTATTTTAAGACTTTTTTTCACTTCTGAGCCATTCTATAGTTTCTTACTATTGTTCCACAATCTTTAGGGAGTCTATAGGACTCTTTTCATTCTTTTTTTTTGCACTTAATAATATTTTCCCCCAATTATATGTAAAGATAGTTTTCAACATTTTTGTAAGATTTTGAGTTCCAAATTTTTCTCCCTCCCTCCTTGCTCTCCCACCTCCCCAGGAGAACAAGCAATCTGATATAGGTTACATGTACAATCACATTAAACATATTTCCACGATAGCCATGGTGTAAAAGAAGAATCAGAACAAAAGGGAAAACCCGTTAGAAAGAAAAAACAAAAACAAAACAAAAATAAAAATAGTATTCTTCAATCTTCATTCAGACTCCATACTTCTTTCTCTGGATGTGTATAACATTTTCCATCAGGAGTCTTTTGGAATTGTGTTAGATCATTATATTGTTAAGAAGATCTAAATCTATCATAGTTGATTATTCCACAATGTTACTGTTACTATGTACAATGTTCTCCTGGTTCTGCTTACTTCACTCAGCATCAGTTCATGTAAGTCTTTCCAGGTTTTTCTGAAATCCACCTGCTTATCTTATAGCACAATAGTATTCTTATAGCACAATAGCATTTAATTGCATTCATATACCACATCTTGTTCAGCCATTCCCCCAACTGATGGGCATCCCCTCAATTTACAATTTTTGGCCACCACAAAAAAAGTTGCTATAAATATTTTTGTATATATGGCTCATTTTCCCTTTTTTATGATCTCTTTGGACCTAGTAGCAGTATTGCTGGATCAAAGGGTATACACAGTTTTATAGTCCTTGGGCATAGTTCCAAATTGCTCTCCAAAATGATTGGATCAGTTCACAACTCCACCAACAATGCATTAGTGTTCCAATTTTCTCACATCTTCTCTAACATTTATCATTTTCCTTCTCTGTCATATTAGCCAATCTAATAGGTATGAGGTGGTACCTCAGAGTTGTATTAATTTATGTTTCTCTAATCAATACTAATTTAGAGCATTTTTTCATGTGACTATGAATAGCTTTAATTTCTTCATCTGAAAACTGTCTGTTCATATCCTTTGATCTTTTATCAATTGGAGAATGACTTGTATTCTTTTAAATTTGACTCAGTTCTTTATATAATTGAGAAATGAGGCCTTTATCAGAAACAGTGGCTGTAAAAATTGCTTCCCAGCTTTCTACTTTCCTTCTAATCTTGGTTGCATTAATTTTGTTTGTGCAAAACCTTTTTAATTTAATCAGTATTTTCCATTTTGCATTTCATAATGTTCTCTGTCTCTTGTTTCGCCACAAATTCTTCCCTTCTTCATAGATCTGACAGGTAAACTATTCCTTGTTCTCCTAATTTGCTTATGGTATCACCCTTTATGTCTAAATCATGTGCCCATTTCAAACTTCTCTTGGTATAGGATGTGAGAAGTTGGTCTATGCCTAGTTTCTGCCATACTATTTTCCAGTTTTCCCAGGAGTTTTTGTCAGATAGTGAGTCCTTACCCTAGAAGCTAGGGTCTTTGGGTTTATCAAATGGTAGATTACTATAATCATTTACTACTGTGTCTTGTGTACCTAATCTGTTCCACTGATCCATCACTATTTTGTAACCAGTATCAAATAGTTTTGATGACTGCTGCTTTATGATATACTTTTAGATCTGTTCTGGCTAGGCCACCTTCCTTTGCATTTTTTTCATTGATTCTCTTGATATTCTGGACCTTTTGTTCTTCCACATGAATTTTATTACTATTTTTTCTAACTCTATAAAATAATTTTTTGGTAGTTTGATTGTTTTGGCACCGAATAAGTAAATTAATTTAGGTAGAATTGTCATGTTTCTTATATTAGTTCAGCCTACCCATGAGCAATTGATATTTTCCCAACTGTTAAGATATGACTTTATTTCTGTAAAAAGTGTTTTATAATTGTGTTCATATAGTTCCTGGGTTTGTTTTGGCAGGTAGACTTCCAAATATTTTATATTGTCTACAATTATTTTAAGTGAAATTTCTCTATCTTTTGCTGCTGGGCTTTTTTTTTGGTAATATATAGAAATGCTGATGATTTTTGTGAATTTATTTTATATCCTGAAAGGTTGCTAAAGTTGTTGATTGTTTAAAGTAGTTTTTCAGTTGATTCTCTAGGATTCTCTACATATACCATCATATAATCTGCAAAGAGTGATAGCTTTGTTTCGTCATTGCTTAGTCTAATTCCATCAATTTCTTATTTTTACCTTATCACTAAAAATAACATTTCTAGTACAATATTGAATAACATTGGTGATAATGGGCATCCTTGTTTCACACTTGATCTTATTAGAAATGCTTCTAGCTTATCTCCGTTACATATAATGTTTGCTGATGGTTTTAGATAGATACTGCTTATCATTTTATGGAAAACTTCATTTATTCCTATGCTCTTTAGTGTTTTTAATAGGAATGAGTGTTGTATTTTGTCAAAAGCTTTTTCTGTATTTATTGAGATAATCATATGACTTCTCTTAGTTTTCTTCATGGTCAATTTTGCTGATAGTTTACCTAATCTTGAACTAGCCCTACATTCCTGGTATAAATCTCACCTTTTCATAGTGTATTATCCTTGTGATAAATTGCTGTAATCTTTTTGCTAATTATTTAAAATCCTTGCATCATTCATTAGGGAAATTGGTCTTTAATTTTCATTTTCTGTTTTGGCTCTTCCTGGTTTAAGTATCAGCATCATATTTGTGTCATAAAAGGAATTTGGTAGTACTTCTTCTTCACCTGTTTTTCCAAGTAGATTATATAGTATTGGGATTAATTGTTCTTTAAATGTTTCATAGAATTCATTTGTAAATCTGTCTGGCCCTAGACATTTTTTCTTAGGGAGTTCACTGATGGTTTGTTCAATTTCTGTTTCTAAAATGGGGTTATTTAAGTATTTTATTTCCTCTTCTGTTAATTGGAGCAATTTATATTTTTGTAAATATCATTCATTTCACTTAGATTTTCAGATTTATTGGCATACAGTTGGGCATAATAAGTCTTAATTATTGGTTTAGTTAACTCTTCATTGGTACTGAATTCACCCTTTTAATTTTTGATACTGGTAATTTTGTTTTTTCTTTTTTTTTAAACCAAATTAACCAAAGGTTTATCTATTTTATTGTTTTGTTCATAAAATCAGCTCTTAGTTTTATTTATTAGCTCAATAGTTTTCTTACTTTTAATTTTATTAATCTCTCCTTTGATTTTCAGAATTTCTAATTTGGTATTCATTTAGGGATTTAAAATTTTTTTCCTAGCTTTTTAAATTTGATGCCCAATTCATTTATCTCTTCTCTCTCTATTTTATTCATGTAAGCATCTAGAGATAGAAAATTTCCCGTAAGAACTGCTTTGGCTGCATCCCATAAGTTTTGGTATATTGTCTCATTATTGTCATTCTTTGATGAAATTATTGATTGTTCCTATAATTTGTTGTTTGACTAACTCATTCTTTAGGATTAGATTGTTTAGTTTCCAATTAATTTTTGGTCTATTTTTCCCTGGCCATTTTTTACACATAATTTTTATGATCATAATCTGAAAAGGATGCATTTAATATTTTTGCCTTTCTGCATTTGTTTGTTAGGTTCTTATGTCCTAATACATGGTCAATTTTTTTGTGTAGGTGTCATGTACCACTGAGAAAAAGGTATATTCCTTTCTATCCCCATTCAATTTTCTCCAGAGGTCAACCATATCTAATGTCTTTAAGATTCTATTCACTATTTTAACTTCTTGTTTATTTTGTGGTTAGATTTATCTAGTTCTGAGAGGGAGAGGTTGAAATCCTCCACTAGTATAATTTTGCCATCTATTTCTTCCTGTAATTCACTTAACTTTTCCTCTGAGAATTTGGGTGCTATACTACTTGGTGCATATATATTTAGTATTGATATTACTTAATTGTCTATGGTACCTTTTAGCAAGATGTACTTTCTTTCCTTATCTCTTTTTAATTATATCTATTTTTGCTTTTGCTTTGTCTGAAATCTGGATTGCTACCCCTGCATTTTTTACTTCAGCTGAAGCATTATATATACACATATATTTATATACACACATATATGTATATATGTATGTATACATACACTTGCATATAAATACACACACATATATATAAAAAATATATATATGGACACACACACACACACACACACACACACACACACACACACATATATTCACTCTGCTCCAGGCTTTTATGTTTAATCTGTGTAGATCTCTCTGATTCAAATGTGTTTCT
This sequence comes from Vombatus ursinus, assembly GCF_900497805.2. NCBI lineage: Eukaryota > Metazoa > Chordata > Mammalia > Diprotodontia > Vombatidae > Vombatus > Vombatus ursinus. The sequence continues at coordinate 4,072,831 of NW_020954588.1, forward strand.
TGTAAACAGCATATTGTAGGTTTCTGATTTTTAATCCACTCTGCTATCTGCTTCTGTTTTATGGAAGAGTTCATCCCATTCACATTCACAGTTATGATTACTAACTTGTATTTCTCTCTATCTTTTTTTCCCCCATTTATACTTTTTTTCTCTCCTTTCACCCTGTCCCTCCTCACCAGTGTTTTGCTTCTGACCACTGCCTCACTCAATCTGCTCTCCCTTCTATCAACCTCCCTCCCTTTCCTTTTCCCTTTCCTCTCCTACTTTTGCCCTCCCTTCTATCAGCCCCTCCCTTTCTTTCCCCTTTGCCCTTCTACTTCTGTATAGGGTAAGATAAATGTCTATACCATATTCCTTTTTTGAGCCAAATCCAATGAGAGTTAAGGTTCAAACAATGCTCACCTCCTCCCTTCTTTCTTTCCTTCTACTGTAATAGGTCTTTTGTGCCTCTTCTTGTGATATAATTTACCTTTCACCTCTTAATTTTTTTTATATCATCACGTCGAAGTTAACTTATACCCACACTCTCTGTCTATGTATACTCCTTCTAACTGCTCTAATAGAGATACAGTTCTCAAGAGTTACCAGTGTCATCTTTCCATGTAGGAATGTAAACAGTTTAACCTTATTGAATAACATATTTTTTTTTTCTGTTTATCTTTGTATGCTTCTCTTGAGTCTTGTATTTGAAGATCAAATTTTCTGTTTAGCACTGATCTTTTCATCAGGAAAGTTTGAAAGTCCCCTATTTCAATGAATATCCATCTTTTGCCCTGAAAGATTATGCTCAATTTTGCTGGGTAGTTGATTCTTGGTTGTCCAATCCAAGCTCCTCTGCTTTCCAGAATATCACATTCCAAACCTTCTGATCCTTTAATGTAGAAGCTGCTAAGTCCTGTATAACCCTTACTGTGGCTCCTTGATATTTGAATTGTTTCTTTCTGGCTGCTTGCAGTATTTTCTCCTTCACCTGATAATTCTGTAGTTTGGCTATAACATTTCTTGGAGTTTTTATTTTGAGATCTCTTTCAGGAGGTGATTGGTGTATTCTTTTAATGATTATTTTACCCTCTAGTTCTAGGATATCAGAGCAGTTTTCCTTGATAATTTCTTGAAAGATGCTGTCCAGGCTTTTTTTTTTGATCATGGTCTTCAGGTAGTCCAATAATTATTAAATTATCTCTCTTGGATCTGTTTTCCAGGTCAGTTGTTTTTCCAATAAGGTATTTTACATTTTCTTCTGTTTTTTCATTCTTTTGATTTTGTTTGACTGATTATTGATGTCTCATAGAGTCATTAGCTTCCACTTGCCCAATTCTAATTTTTAAGGAATCATTTTCTTCAGTGAGATTTTGTACCTCCTTTTCCATTTGGCCAATTCTACTTTTTAATGAGTTGTTTTGTTCAGTGAATTTTTTTTCCCATTTGGCCAATTGTATTTTTTAAGGAATTATTTTCTTCAATCCATTTTTGTCCTCCTTTTTCTAGGCTGTTTACTCTCTCTTGCATAACTCTCATTTCTTTTCCCAATTTTTCTTCTCTCTCTTTATTTGATTTTTAAAATCCTTTTTGAGTGCTTCCAAGAAGGCTTTTTGGACTGGAGACCAACTCATATTTCCTTTTGAGACTTTGCATGTAGGCAATTTTACCTTGTTTTCCTCTTCTGAATTTGTGTTTTGATCTTCCCTGTCACCATTGTACCTTTCTATGGTCAGGGTTCTTTTTGGTTTTTTTTTTTTGTTCATTTTTTAAAATTGAGCTCTGCCCCTGGGTCACAGGGGGCACTATCCCATACTTCTTGTGCTGGGGCCCAGGCACCTGGTTGTTGGCTTTCTCTGCCAGAGCCTGAGGTGCTAGTGGCTTGCCTACTGCACCAGGGTGGCCCAGCCTAGTTGAACCTGTTGGTTCTAGGGCTGGCAATTTGCCTTCTGCTCTGAGACCGGAGGCTTCACAGTTGTCCTGCTGTGCCACTACCCTGTTGAGCCAGATCTGAGGGGCCTCAGTTGCTGATCTGTGCTGTGGCTAAGAGCCTCTCGGCTTGCCCTGAGTCCATCTGGCCTGGGTTGTGATCCCCTTTAATCCAAATGAGACAAACCTTTCCTGAAGTCCTTCTAAGTTATCTTAAGCTGGAAAATTGTTTCACTCCATCTTTTCGTGGGTTCTGTTGCTCCAGAATCTGTTTGGAGAGTTGATTTAATGTTATTCATTAATGGCAACTTCCTGGCTTCTCTCTGCCATCTTGGCTCCCCCTCCAGGACTCTTTTCTTTTCATTGGGTAATATTGGTTCATTTTTTTTCATATTATAATACTTTTCAAAATGGAAAGATTTTTCCTTTGAAATTTTACTCATTATTTTTTCCTGTTTTTATGATCCTCCTTACTGGTTTTTATTTAGGCTTTCTTTCTTCATATTTTGACATTTTAGCTTTTCTCTTGTATGCACAGCCACTTGCATTTGAGAATCCTCCTTACTCTTCATCTTGAATCCCTAACTGTAATTCATAGTTCCCCCAAGCTACTTGTGTTGGAAGAACAGGAATCATTCAGTCCTGGATCTCCATCTCTAGTGGGGGTAGGGATAGGGCTCTCTACTATCTGGATTTTCAGTTGCATTTTCCTCAGATCTGATTCTCATTTTTCTTTTCCCTTTGACTCTGAGCACCAGAAATGTCTTCCACCCTGTCCAACTCTCCCTTTTGTCTTTCTCCCCCACAGTCTCTGTCTCTTTTCTGTTCATGGCTGGGCATAATCAGTGTTGGCCATCTTTTGTGAAGCTAGAGGATTTTGAATTGTTTTCATTGCCATGGAGGAATCCCTACATCAGAACTCTGGGTCACAAGTCTCAGAACTTTATCGCAATGTGAGGTGGCATGAAGTCAGGGGGGGATGAGAGTGCTAGGTATTAAAGTGTTCTTTTGTTAGTTCTTGAAATTTTTGCCTTGTGCAGGGGTTATATCTTATATTGTAGATCCAGCGAGAATTACTCTATACATAGAGCATAATTTCTTTATTTTAGGGTTGTGGTAGAGGAGAAGTTTGAGGTAAAAAATTGTTTTGTCATCTTGCTGATCACTGTAATTACTACCATTTTAATCTAGCAATAGTTTTTGTTTTTAACGAACACACTGATTTACTGCAGAGTGTAATCTCTCTTCCTATATCTATTTTTCTATTTCCTCTTCCTGGAAAGAACATCGTATATTGTGTAGAATTCCAAGTTTAAATCCTCTCTGGCCAGTGTTTTCTCTATCTATAATATGAGGAGTTTGGACTAGTTGATTTCAAAAGTTCTTTCTGTCTCTTGAATCTATGAACTGATCATATTATCTGGGCATTTTGTTAGGGCTTTCTCCAATATACATTTCACAATAAGACACTGATTTCCTTCTCAATAATTTTGCTAGTGGATATAGATTAAAATAGCTAGGTCAGCATTTACAACTTTGTTTTTTGATCTATAGCTCTCTTTCTCTCTTTTTTTTTCCCTCTAGCAAATTAAGTTTGTGCCTTGTGGCTACTAACAAATCTTTTGACACATTAGTTTGTTGTATCCACCCTAGTCCTAATATTTCCCCATGTAAGTGGTCCCCACTGGGATGGATAGGAGACACCAGTTCAGGTTGAATGAATCTAGGGTTTGTTTGTTGATTCAGGTCCTTTCCTACTTTTTAAGTTTGTGCATTTTATTTTGTTTGTTTGTTTGTTTGTTTTTTGGCTAGGCAATGGGGTTAAGTGACTTGCCCAGGGTCACACAGCTAGTAAGTGTCAAGTGTCTGAGGCCGGATTTGACCTCAGGTCCTCCTGACTCCAGGGTTGGTGCGCTATTCACTGTGCCACCTAACCCCATGTTTGTGCATTTTAAAGAGACTTTCCTGCCTATCATTGCCTTTCTGGGACCAACAATCTATATTTCCTAAACAGAGAGACCACAGACTTAAAGTGAGAAAATAGGTGTGCCTCCTGCACAAAATGTACCAGAAAGGAATCAGGAGTAAAGGAGTTAGCAAATATTTTCTAAATCATTTAATTCCTTTATTTGGATTATAAACACAATAATGCATAGAGTCTTTAATACTGCATGTAGGGTTCCAGGTAACATCAAAGGCACCTTTGTCGTCCATTTGGATGCAAATTTGAAGGGGAGAAGGTTGTATTCTAATAAAAATGCCAGTTTTGTTTAGAACTTTGGATGTATATATTAATTGAAGTATGCCTTATAGATTCAGCTTGAGATTCTAAGCTACAGTTTAATGACTGAAAAGCCGCATAGCCTATCTTTGCTAGAAGAAGAAATAGATATATTAGAAATTGTGTGTGTATTTATTTGTGTATATGTAAATATTTTCTAAAATGACATTCAATTTAACATAAGAAAGTTGCTCTGTTAAATCAAAGGCACTTTAATTCATGCTTTTGTTACCCCAAATTGATGTCTTTCTCTTGGCTGCAAGACTAAATTTAACTGGCTTTCTTAGGGCTTATGTCCAGTATAACATGAAGCACCTCTTGAAACACACACACTTCTTAGATTAAAATGCTTGAGTCAGTTTTTCTTTTGGTATTATTATTGCTCACATATGTTGTTTGTCTTATTTTGGTTAAATGTACTTTTTTTTTATTTATGTAGGTCTACACTGTTATTCAGGCATTTTTTCAAAATTCTAGTTAATTTTTTTCAATGTTTTTTCCTTTAAAACATTAAATAAAACACTTTATATTCCAAGCATTCATTCATAAATAATAATTTGGAAATAGTTTAAAAAGTAATCGAGCTCCTGTATTTGAAGATTCATGGTGAGTTGCTGCTTTGGGACTTTCCGCTTATGTGGGGGTATCTGGTTGCCATGTTTATAAAGTGGCTTTTCTTTCCTTTGTAGGTGACAAACAACTAACCAGAATTTGATGATGTTATTGAATCTTCAAGCCTTTTCCTATATGAGCAAACTTGTTGCTATCTTTCCCCTTCTGTGTGATTTAGGTGTGTTTATCATTTAACCCTCAAAGTACATTGGTAGCTACTGGAAGTATGGATACTACAGCCAAACTGTGGGACATTCAGAATGGAGAGGAAGTCGTCACTTTAAGTGTAGGTTGATTATTTCACCTCTTTATTTGTTACTAAGATAAGCATGCTATCAGATGTATTCTAAGTTTCAGATTCAACTCAATTCAACAAGCACCTGGTTTATAGAAGGCACTGTACCCGGCGCCTGGCATACAAAGACAAAAAAGAAAGTTACTGCCCTTCGGGAGTGTTTACATGTTGCTGGATGAGATATAACATGGTGACAGATAAGGAAGTACAAAGTGTTTATGTAACCAATGGCCCAGAACCTCAAGGTCTGAATATACAGAGACTAGATTTAATATTGAGGAACCTTCTCCCAAATCACAAGTGTCTTGTGCTGCTCTTACTTAAAAATTCTTCTGTAAATCTCAAAAGAGAGCTTGTATCTAGGTTTTCACAGATGATAAAAGAGCCCTGAAGGTAATATAATAATGTAATAAAGTAATGTAATAAAATTTAATTTATTACATTATACACTTTTTTTTCTACCTCACAGACAGCATGCAGAAAACATCATACATCAGCGCACAGACATTTGAAACAATTCTCTTTTCCTCTTTGCCAAGTCCTACTTCCAGACTTATAGCATCACCCTATAGTTTGTATTTCTCTTAGAGGTGAAAAAATTGGGTATCTCAAGGGAGACAATCCCCTGACATTCTGGTGAGCCCCTTCTTTATCTCAGAGACCCCTAGTCTTATGGCACTAACCTAAAGGCTTGGACTCCCCTCAGAAAGAAAACAAAAAGATATTCCTGTGATTCCCAGCTTTTCTCCCATGACTCATTCAGACTTCAAGCCTTTTGGCATTATCCTAAGGGCTTCCACTTCCCCTAGAAGGAAACAAATTTTGCAGTTACTTAGAGAAGCAAACTCTTTCCCATCTTTTCAATCCAAATAATTCATAGTGATTATGGAGGGCAAAGTCCAGGTCTTTTGATTCTTCATAGTCTGCCTCAATCTTTTACTGCTTTTCCTAATGAATTGCCACATGTAGAGACTGGCACTGATCAAGGACTTCCCTTCCTGTCTTTCGAAGGCTGAGACTCTGATTTTACCTTAGCTTAACATCCAGGAATTGTCCCCACTGTCTGTAGGAGGTTAGGTGCTAGAACTCTCCAGAAATTCATTATCATCAAAGAAATCCCCTCTTTGCCAATCATTGGGGCTGGAATTCAGGAATTTCCACCACTGAGCCACATGGTTCCCCTCTCCATACCTACCATATCTCAGGCTGAAAGATCCACCACCACTGCCTCTCCATAATTGGTATCCAGAACTCTGGGTTCAAGGGTTCTTCTGGGGCCATATGATTGGGAGACCTCACCAGTGCCTCATGCTGCTTTATTGGAAATCATAAAGCCAAGTTTAATTCCATTGTTCCCTTTCCCCCCAAAACCTTGTGATTATTCACTTGGGTAAAAACTTTCTGCCATTAATTCTCATTATTTTATGGGTCACTAATTGTTTTCAAGAGAAGAGGAAGTTAAAGTTCCCCCTTAATGCCTATGCTGACACCCAAAAATATAACTTCCATTGCTTTACCTAAATGGATCTGAAAAGATGAGTCATATACTGCCTATGTGCCTACCTATCTGCTTCAAGGGAGTGAATTTTCTTCTTTTGTTTTGAACTATAGAATTGTGTTCAAAAATTTTAATCTCAATTTTTGAAGTTTATTAAATTTAAATAGGCTCTCAAGGAATGAGATTTATGTTTTAAGATGAATTATATAACTAATTTTAAAAGCTAAGTTTCTTCTAAAAAATTTCTGCACAATTAAAAAGAATAATTATAGCAATGGAAAATGCTAAAAAGTAATTTGAGTAATACAAAAATACAACTAAATTAGGCCTAAGTATTTAGTGTTGCAGGACCATGATGTTTCAGTTTACATGTATAATAGCTTCTTCTAATTCCATCTTGCAACTAGGGAAACAAAGTGCTCCTGAGGTTTAAAGATTTGAAAATAAAACAAAATGCCATCAAGTGCCAATTGCCATGTTTATCTATATTTGGGGCATTATAAAGTCAGTATGGGAAAACTGTTTGAAAAGATTTTTGCTCACAATGTTATATGCTCTATTTTTCTCTAGGGGCATTCAGCTGAAATTATCTGCTTGTCATTTAACACCACAGGAAACAGAATTATCACTGGTTCCTTTGATCATACAGTTTCTGTATGGGATGTTGAGACTGGAAGGTATTTGTAGTTGTTTCTCTATTATGGTATTAAATTGATAGACCACAACTATTCGTGAATTTAATGCTAACCTGTGGTTTCTATAGTATAGCAGTAGAATACAATGACTCACATATATCAATTTTTAAAAAAATTTAAATTAAATATGTTTCAATTAACAGTTTCTCCCTCCTATCATCTCCCACTTCTGGGTGGGGGGGGGAGGGAGAAGGAAAGATACAAAAATGAAACTTGTAACAATCGTGCATAGTGAAGTGAAACAAATTCCCATATTTGCCATTTTCAAAAATATATATATCTCATTCCACATCTTGAGTCCATCATCTCTCAGGAGTTGCACATCCTGATTCATCATTAGTTAAATGGAATGGTGGCTGGTCATTGCATTAATCAGAATTCTTAAGTCTTTCAAAGTTGTTCACCTTATGGTGATGTTTATTACATAAATTGTTTTGTTTCTACTCACTGCACTCTATATAATCTCCTACAAATTTTCACAGTTTCCTCTGAAATTATCTCTTTTGTCTTCTCCCCAGGTATAGTAGTATCCTTTTACGTTCATATATCATAATTTATTCAACCATTCCCCAAATTATAGCTGCCTCCTTTGTGTCCAGTTCTTTGATACTACAAAAAGAGATGCTAAAAATATTTTTGAAATAAAGGTTTTTTCCCTTTATTCTTTGATCTCATTGGAGAATAAGTCTAGTAGTGATATCATTGGGTGAGGGGACATAACATAGTTGAGTGATGTTTTGGATGTAGTGCCAAATTGATTTCTAGAATGAATGGACTAGTTAATATCTCTACCAATAGTGTATGAATGTGCCCTTTTCCCTGAAGCCCTTCCAACATTAGTCATTTTGATTTTTTTGTCATGTTTGCTAACTTGATGAGTGTGAGGTAGTACCTCAGAGTTGCCTTAACTTGAATTTCTTTAATTTAATTAGAAATTTGGAGCATTTTTTTATACGGTTGTTGATACCTTGGATTTCTTCCTTTGGTAATTGCTAGTTCATATGTTTTGACCATTTACCAATTGAGGTAATGGCTTTTATTTTTTATAAATCTGAATAAATTTCTTGCTTATCTTGGAAATGAAATTTTTATCAGAGAAACTTTTCTGCAAAGATTTTTTTCCTCAGTTAACTGCTTCCTTTATAATTTCAGCTGCATTGTTTTTGTTGTGTAAAACCTTTTTGTGTAATCAAAATTGACGATTCTGTCTTTCATGATCCTCATTTCCCTTTGCTTGGCCCATTCTTCTTATGAATTCTCTGTTTACAGAAATATCTACCTTCTATAAACTCATTGAAATAATGTAATTTCTTTAAAAGGGACAATATAATTAGCATAATGGTTTAGTTTAATTGTTTATTTTTGTATTATGTACAAACTTCTTATGTATTTTAAGAATATCAACATATTCTAAAAGAAATATATAGATAATTCATTAAATTTGATTTGATCCAATCATTTCAGTTTTTTTCTAGCTTTTTTTTGTCTTAGTCAGAAAGAAGTTAACCAAATTAGCTAATTTCTATTGTAAAAGCCTTGGCTGAAATTACCAATCTGCTGAAGGGCCTAAAGAGCAAGGAATTGTCCAAAACACTTCCACCAAAAAGTGAGGAGACACAAAGGACCTCTCCACAAATTTGTTATTCATTCTCTGAATAGGCAATATGTTCACTAATAAAGCATGAGGATATTTTCAAGCTCTCTGGATTTTAGACTGATTCCATTATTTTCACAAGCCTCCACTCTTTTCTGAGATGAAGGGACTCTTTTATTCATTGCTGTCAATATTGATATTTTTATGCCTACATGAAGCAAAGACTTTGGAATTCATTGACTAGTTCAAGCTATAGATTTCCCTTCCCTTTGACTAAGATGTCACCATGTTCACTCAGATCCTGGCCATGTAAAAATCACAATTTTTGGTCTTTTAACAATAGCTTAGATGTCTGGAATTGACATTATTTAATATGTCATCAACTTTCATTGTTTTCTCTTTTTTTAGGAAGGTATATACTTTAATAGGTCATCGTGCAGAGATCAGTAGTGCTTTGTTCAATTGGGATTGCTCTCTAATTTTAACTGGATCTATGGACAAAACATGCATGGTGAGTTAAAGAAAGACCTTTACCTAATAAATTTTTTCTCTATGTGTGTATTAAACTTTCAGAATAAGACATTATTAAATTTGGAAGCCAGAAAAGTGAATTTTAAAAATACATTTCCTGTTCTCTTTTTTTTTCTTTATTTAAAATTTTTTTTAACATGTGTTTTTAAACTTTGGGTCCTCTTCTCTCTTAATAGCAAATGATGAATGTCTGTAAACCAATGGCATTAATGGTTTTTTACTTTATTTCAGATTTTCTCTTTCTGAATTTTTTTGCCCTTATAATGGAAAATGGAAAGTTTGATAAGAATATAATCAAGTAAATATTATCATTTTCATTTTTTAAGAAAATCAGGAGAAAATATTTAAGATATTATATTTTGTACTTCCTAACCTTGAAAGTATAACATAATGGATTGCGAATTTAGACTAAATGCTTTTCACCTTGCTATTCCTATATGACAGTTCATATTTTTTAGTAAAAGCTGGTAATCTGACAAAAATACTCCTAATTGATTGACTATATATGGAGTCATATATGTATATATATATGACTATATATGGAGTCATATATGTATATATGTAGGTATATATATATATACCTACAGTGGGCCATGCACTTTGAGTTTTTCCTCAATAATCGAGATTCATTCACACCATTTAGCTGGTACACGTTTGGATTTGCAAGGGCAGCTGGCTCTAGGAGAGATGTGTGTATGGCCATTGAACAGAGTGAAGCTAACTGAAGGATCGAATCCATGATCTAGGCATTGTGCTTTAAGCTACTGAGCCCACCAGTTACAGTTATATCCTTGATTACTTTTGACTTTGACTTTGTATAGTTTTCTTAAATCGAAATTCATGGTTTGTTTTTTCCCCCCCTAAATTACAGCTCTGGGATGTTTTGAATGGGAAATGTATTGCAACTTTGACAGGTCATGATGATGAAATATTAGATATCTGTTTTGATTATACAGGACAGCTTATTGCAACTGCTTCAGCTGATGGTAAGTAAATTGATCATATATTTTACTTATGAGAAAAGTTGTTTGTTTTTACTCTGCATCTGTGAGTCCACCATTGTAGAAGCTTCCTCCAACAACGTAAGTTAGCAACAACTCATCTATAATTTATAGTTTCAGAGAGTTGTCAAGACCATTGAGAGGTTAAGTGACTTGTAAATGGTAGCAAAGCCACTCAGAAGCAGAATTTGAACCTAGACCTTACAGACTACAAAGCTAAACTTCTGTTGACTCCACCATGCTGTCACTTATGACATCCTATGTCGTAAGCACAGTTGCTTTTTTGTCAGGTGATAAAATATGATATGTAAAATACATAAAATACATGTGGTAAAATCTGAAGAATTAAACAAATGATGAATTTTTTAAAGAATATTTTTATGTGAATCTCTTGCCAAATACTGATATTCATAATTTATATTTATGGATTAAATGTTTCATTCAAGATTTTGCAGGATATTTTTCATTTTAAAATATTTTAAATGTCTATCTCTCAGTGGATCCCAGTTCACCCAGAAACAAGCAATATCCTGCTCTCTGGCTTCTTTGCTTGTTCCTGATGCTCCAGAAATAGGGCAATTTTAAACACTGCCTCAGGCTTAGCAAATAGCAACTTGATATATTTGCCATTTGTCTCTCTGCCCATGAGATGAGAGTGGGCTTCTTGCTTTAGGTTACTGAATGAAGGCATGGAGACTAGACAAGTCAGGGGCCAGTCATCTGGATCTTTGGCCCATTCAGTACTGGCGCATTAAGCTTTGCACTGATTTCTATGTACTCTCAAGAAATCAAAGGAAGAGCTAATGATGTTTGCAGGGCCTTTCATCGACTTTCATGCTGAGTTGCTGGAGCATTTACCATCAAAACCGCACCCCAATTTATTGTTTTCTCACTTCTCTGGTATGTAGTTAAAGAAATGAATGAAACTTATCAGAATCCATCTATTCTTCCTAGGCATAAGGCATATGGGAATGTAGGGTCCCTTTGATATGTGGCACATAAGGATTATTATCTTACATTCCAACATAGAGCATTATAAAAACAAAAATAAGATGCTCACACACAACACTGAATGTATGTTTCTTCCTCTGACAAAGGAACAGCAAGAGTTTTTAGTGCTGCTACAAGAAAATGTATTACCAAGTTAGAAGGTCATGAAGGTGAAATTTCAAAGGTAAGTTGGCTTTTTCTTTTACAACTATTTAATCAGAATTTATATCTTTTGAGAATAATTCAGCCAATCCAAGGGGGTTTATATCTTAAATGAATTACTTAAATAAAAACCCTAAGGTATAAAGGAACTAAATTTAGCTCAATTTCTCATATTATTCTAAAAAATTTACCACATATGTTTTATAATACACATTTTTATAAGAGTATTCTCAAGGAAGACATGATGATTGAAGAGTAAAATCAATTTTCCTCCATAAAGCAACATTCATGTCAGCCATAGAAAGTTATTTGTATGGCAGGAAAGAACTGAAAACAAAAGTAGTTACTTAACAAATGGGGAATGGCTAAACAAATTGTGGTTCATTGATGTAATGGCATATTACTGTGCTATGAGTATAATGAGTACAGAAAAGCCTGGAAAGACTTACATGAACTGATGCAAAGTGAAGTAAGCAGAGACAGAAAAACAATAAACACAGTGACCATGACAAAGGAAAATGAAAGAACAACCACAATGAAATGATTAAAAAAGAACACTGCAGAATTCAAAGAGAAGACAATAGCTCCCTCTCCTCTCCGAATCCATTGCAGAGGTGGGAGGTCCAAAGGTGTGGAACATTCTATTTTTTTTTTAAATTTTCCCCTATGAACTGACCAGTTTTGCTGATGTCTACTCTTCTTATGTTTCTTTTTTTTTCTTTAAAAAAATTCTTTCTTATATGAAATAGTTCTCTTGGAGGGGAGGGAAGAAGCTACAAGGAGAAATTTGGGCAATATAAAACTAAAGGATAACCATAAAAATTAATTTAAAAAAATTGGTGTACCAAAAGTACTTGGTGAAGCAATATAATGAGCTCTTACGCAGCTTTTCCAATTTACAGCAAATACATGATTGAATAATTTTTTAGAAATCATGCTATGTGGTAAATATTCTGCTTATTGAATTAATACTGGATTTGTATCATTGAACTAATAACCACTAATTAATAGTAAGTTAAAACAATAGGTATCCTCAAATTCTTCAATTTTAAGAAATGCCAAAGATTATTTTTATATTCTCTACTAATGACCAAACCAAGTAAAACACATGTTATAGTGCTTTGCTGTCCATTTATTCAGCCATGGTCCAGGTCTGTGCTGATTTTTATTATGCTTTAGGACTTGGTGCTTATCCCCAACTAGGCTCATCCTGATTTCTTCTCCCTTGTCAGTTTTGCATTGAGACATTTAATATTTGTTGAACTGAGCCTCTAAGACACTGTGTTGGTCAAACACTCTTGCTCTGTTTGAGGGCTTCTCCACAGGTCCAGGCCAGCTACCTTGAGTACACCTCTCAATCCCTGATTCATACTGTTGTTCACAATTATTGCTCCTAATAATAGCATTCCAAGCTATGAAGGTGGGGTTTTAGGGGGAAAATTGAGCAAGTGTATGGGGACCAGTTTGAGAAAAGAAATGTATGGGTGTGAAAGGAAAATGTGACTATGAAAAGTAGCTCATAGGACAACCTAAGCCATGTTTCAGAAGATCCGATCAGTTCTGTATTTATACAATATAGAGTTTGTCTGACCAAAGGAGCTGAACAGGACTATTCTTGTGGATTAAAACAAATATTTTCACTCTTACTTTTGCTTTTCATATTTATAAATTGAGTCACAACTACCTAACAAAAAGACAGTTTGTCTACATATATATATACATATATATATATATATATATATATACACTTGCCGCAGATTATCCTACTAGTGTTTTGTTGTATATGCCAGCATTTCTCTCTGAAATCTTATGTTGAAGGAGTAAGTCAGAAATAATGACCAAATATCTTTAAACAGTTATGCTCTAAGTATGCCAGGTTTTTCTGCTGTATTGGAAAGGCAAATAATTTCAACTTGGCTCAAGTTTGAAATTTCATAACCTTTACTTTTCTTATTGTGTGTGTAAATTAGTATTGATATTTTAAAATAAAGTATTCTGGGATGAAAGGCCGGAAATCTTTCTTAATATGCATAGACTTGGTAAGGATAAGAATATATTTATCATAAAGAAGAAATGCTTAACAATTTTATTAGCTGCTATTAATGGAGAAAATGTTTCTGACAGTATTTATAATAAAAGGATTTTTAAGGCCTCTGCTTACAAATAATTAAGAGTCAGAGGTCTGAGATCCAGAACTAGCTAATCCATCTTCATTTTATTTTTCAAGTTGAAAATATATTTTATAATTCATTATATGACTATTAAATAGTAAAATGTTGCCTATAATAGACTATATCTAAAAGAAAACAGAGCAAAAATATGGGAAGTGTTTGTTATAACTGAAAACTATATATACAGTTACTTTCACTTTCAATTGTAGCCTGGTAGAAATATGAAGCAACAAAATTAACATTCATAGCAATGGTGTATACTATTTAAGAGAATATAATCAGGAAGAGGACCTGGGTTTGGTAATCTTAGGTTATCAAAATACATATTGGAGAACAAGTTGTGGTATATGAATCTAGTGGAATACTATTGTGCTATAAAAAATGATGAGCAGAGGGACTTCAGAAAAACCTGGAAAGACATATATGAACTGGTGCTGAGTGAAATGAGCAGAACCAGGACAACATTGTACAAAATAACAGCCACATTGTGTGATTGATGACTGACTTTGATAGACTTGGCTTTTCTCAGCAATGCAAGGATCTGAGACAACTCCAAAAGACTCACAATGGAAAATGCTATCCACATCCAGAGAAAGAACTATGGAGTCTGCTTGTAGATTGAAGCATACTATTTGCTCTCCTTTTCCTTTGTTGTTTTGTTTTATTACTTCATTCTCGTGGTTCCTCCCATTAGTTTTAATGTTCTTTACATCATGACTAATGGGAAAAGTAATATGAATGTATAAGTAGAGCCTATATCAGATTGCACGCTGTCTTGGGGGAAGGAGAGGAGAAGGAGGGGGAGAAAAATTAAAACTTACGGATGCCAGTAAATATTATGGATGTGAATGTTGAAAACTAAAAATAAATAAATTACTTATTAAAAATACATATTAGAAAAACACTTCCAATCATTACATGTACCCTAGAACCACACCCTTATAACTTGGAATGTTGTTGTTAGGAGCATTGTGTGCTTTCCCTTTAGTAATAATCACATTTAGTGCTTTTTTTTTCCTTTTTCAGATTTCCTTCAATCCTCAAGGGAATCGTCTTCTGACAGGCAGCTCTGATAAAACAGCTAGAATATGGGACTCTCATACAGGACAGTGCCTCCAGATTCTAGAGGGCCACACAGATGAAATCTTCTCTTGTGCTTTCAACTATAAAGGCAATATAATCATTACAGGTAAGTTAAGAATACAAATCATTGATTTAATTTTAAAATAAGCTTTCTTTATCAATTCACATTATGGTGTTCTTGACTGAAATATGAGGCTTATTTCCAAGAGGAACTAGCTAAAATGCCTTCCCCATAACTATACCTTCATGATATGCCATTTTAATTTCATTAGTTAATTTTAATAACAGCATGATCTGGTTGCTAAAGTGCTAAACTGGAGAAAACTTCACAACTGGCTTACTGCGTGACATTGGGTAAATTATTTGCAAGGCAAATTTCCCTGACATAAAAAAGTTGGCTTACCCTAACTTTTGCCAGCTACTTAAATATTCATAAACCTTTCTCAAAATTCCACTTATCTAGTGGGAATTCCTTACCTGATGCTAATGAACACTTATTCCCTGAAGTAGTTGTATTATTCCTGTGTTAGCATCCAGCCTCACACATAGATGAAGCAGAGGACAGCCTATCTGATGTGGTTTGGGGGCAACGTCAAACAAACATCCAGTCCACAACCCTCACTCCTGCTGGCTTGTTATAATTCCTGAAATCCCATCACTGAGATGACAAAATCTTCCCCCAGAAGTGCTATGTGAAAGTATAAATAAATACCTGAAGTAATGGTGACATATTAAGCCACCATGACAATAAAGCTAGAAGAGATTTTCTCATTTTACAAATGAGGAAACTGAAGCTGAAACATTTTTGTGGTTTGCCCAGGCCTCAAAATCAGGCTTTCTAAATCCAGGTCCAGGGCTCTTCCCAGGGGTCATGTAATATGAATGTGAATTAGTTTATCATATTATCAAAGGATTAAGGGAAAAGGACCTAGAAAGGGTTAATTTTTATGAAAAAAAGTAATGTTAGGATTTATGGGATGGGGGGGGGTGTCACTCCACTAGGGGATTCTGGCCATTTAGAAAGGGTCCTACAAGAGCCTTGGCTGCTATGGTGGGGTGCATATGGTGAGTAGAGGCCAGGCTTTGCTTCATGATTCCAAGTTGCTTTTTTCAAACCTTAGGTTTCAGTAGAATAGGGAGCTCTAAACTGCCAGCAAACAACTTCTCCCAATGTAGATCAGCACTTTTTTCTGCAACTTTTAGTCTTAGAGACTTGCTTGGGGCCATTGAGAGATTAAGTGACTTGCCAAGGGTCCCAAGTGTCAAAATTGGGACTTAATGAAGCTCTCCCTCATTCCAAGGCCAGTGGCACATTCACTAGTCACAAGTTTAACTAGTTAAAATGTGAGCAATTCAAACAAAGAGTTTCCTTTTTCATTATTTTGATTTTTAAAAACCTTCAATACATTTTAAAGTACAGAATTCATTCAGAACAAGCATTGGTATAGACATAACCACAGATTAATTTCTTTGGATGTGATTTGATTATCTTTAGATTAATTTCTTTGGATGTGATTTGATTCTCTTTAGGCTCTACACCTATTGATCTCTGTTAACTTACCTAGCTATGTGATGATAATGGGGATCATTCTTCATTTTGTCAGGGTTTGAAAATTATGAGTGACTGAAATTGCCTCTGAATTGAGGATTTTTGTATATTTAAACTCAGAAAGGCAGAATAGGACCTTGCCCATGGGGCTTGCAGAAAAAAGGCACTGGCCACTGAAGTCCATTCCCAGCACCTACAGACTTTCTTCTTTTACTATAAAGGTTTGTGTCTACTACTACTACCAGCTAATAAATAGCCTCAGGACAGGTAGCATAGTCATTTCATCTCAATGAGAAAGAGTTCTCACCAGCTCCTTTTCTAAAAGTAGTTTTGACTTTCTGGGTAGGAGAATAAGAGAGCAAGATTATACTGGGGTACCTTAGGTGGGTGTAGGGTGAGCGGGGCTAGGCGCAAGGAAAGGGGGATGAGAAGAGAGGCTTAGAAGAGACATGTCAAAGAGACCACAGGATAAACCTAATTCACAGGTAGGTAATATTAGGAACCTGTGGAAGGGAAAGATTTCTCTCTTTGGAAACTATGCATATTTAAGGGGGATTATAGGAAAACACTGGGGATTACATTGACTAACACCATGCATTTTGTGAGAACACCAGCTAGGATTTAAAATTCAGTCAATGTTTTCAATGCAGCTAATAATAATAATTGAAGCTAACATTTATATAGCACTATGTGCTAGGCACATTTTATTTATAATCTCATTTGATCCTCATGGCAATCCAGAGAGGTAGGTACTATTGTTATCCTCATTTTACAGATGAAGAAACTGAAGCAAATGGGTTAAGTGACTTATCAAGGTTATATAGCTAATAAGTGTCTGAGGCTGGATTTGAATTCAGGTCTTCCTGACTCCAGACCCAACCCTTAATCCACTGTACCACTCAACAGGTCGTGAATTCATTGTACCACTCAACAGGTCTATAGAGAAATTGACCTCATGGTTTTGGTTTTGTTAGTATTGACCAACTGAGCTAATTAAAATAATGCAAAATATTTAATATGTCACAAATCCCTGACATTCTCAGGGAATTAATAGTCTTTATTTTGAATTAATAGTTATTAATAATAGTCATTAATTTAAAGCTCTGGCTCATTTAGTAGTTCAGTTGTTTCAGTTGTCTCTGAGTCTTCATGACTCCATTTGAGTTTTTTTTTTTTTGGACTGGTTTGCCATTTCTTTCTCCAGCTCATTTTACAAATGAGGAAACTGAGGCAAACAGGGTTAAATGACTTGACCAGACTCACATAGCTAGTAAATGTCTGAGACTGGATATGAACTCAGGAAGATGAGGCTTTCTTGCTCCAGGCTAGGTGCTCTATCCACTGAACCACCTAGCTGCCCTGGTAGTATTTAGTGTAGTATTCAATACTTTATCATAACTAAGAAAAAGTCTGAAGTGTAAAAGATAAGAATATAAACTCATGAAAAGTAACAATAAATAACAATATGCCATTTGTATTACAGGCAGCAAGGATAATACCTGTAGGATATGGCGCTGACTGGTGAAATGTGTTTAAGAACATAAGCTTCTCAAAACGCAAGCAAGGTTTTTCTGATGCATCATTTACTTTCTCTTTTCAGTATTTCTCTGAAGCAGGCTACTTACATGTATTGTACTTAGCTTGACAGGTATGACTAAAAAGACTAAATAAGTAGGCTTGGTAGCTGTGTGTATGTTATTGGATGAGAATTACTGAAAACAACAGACTAATGGAATGTTTTGACATGGGTCACTACTTTCTTTTTCTTCTTTTTAAAAATGGTTATGAATAGCATCATGTTACTGTTCAATGAAAACTGGCTAATGTAGCTGAGTCTCTTGAAGATTCTGTTTTCAAGTACCATTGTAACACTTTGTTTAATAAAATTTTTAAAGAAAACATTACATGGGTATATTCATACTACTCACTGGGGAAAGGTATTGATTTGAAAGCAGGAAATTTTATTTGCAGTTTGCAGCTAAGAGCCAGGGATTCTACAAATAGTATTAGGTTACTCATATAGCCTACAGAGAGCAGCGGTTTCCAACCTTTCGGTTTCTCTTTAGGATAGTATATGTGGAAAATAGAATATCCTCCATTATTAAGTAAACATACTCTTTATTGACAGTGGATCAGTAAGAATATAGGAAGGTTCAGCTGTATAGACATAGTGAATAGAATTTGAGATTTATGACATTAAAAGCTGGATGTTTAGGTCAATTATCCAGAAATGTAAGTGGTTAACTTGAGAATATAAGCAGGCGTCAGATGAGTTCAGTTAAAATACAAACAAACTAGAGTTCTAATAAGACAGTCATTTGGATTTTAGTTTGAGAGCTGCTAGTTAGCATCCTTTCTGCAATATACAAAGCCCACATTAGGACAAGTGATACACAAATACAAAGACAGAAACATTGGGATCTCACCAAGGAAATTTTTAATTAAGCAAGATTTACCTGCAGTGAGAAAATTCTAGCCAATCTTAACAGCTTTTATTGAAATAATCATAATAATTCAAATTTGTATAGTACTTTAAGGTTTTCAAAGTCCTTTACCCATAATAATCTTGTGAGGTAGGTAATTCTATATAGTTCAGGGAAAGAATTGAGCCTTGGATGGACCATGGATGCCTTTCCCGCTGGGAGCTGGTCCCAGTAATTTGAAAAGTGGTATACTTTAGACCAAGAAATTCAAATTCTGGTTGAGAGTTTTCAGGGGAACCACAAGTAAGTTGACTACAAAGGAAATGGCATAATGTCCAAGTAGGCCAGTAGTTACTTGCACTGCCAATGGGCCTACCAACATTACGGTAAGAACCATAATAAGCACCAGTGTGACCCAGTTCCTCATAGGTCACTTTCCAGGGTTCTTCCCATGTAGGACATGGAGAGTGAATGTTGGCCCTGTGCTATTGAACATCCTTTTAAATGCCTATTAAAAACAAATAATATTTTTCTGAAGGATTAAAAAGAGAAATGCCAGAACTATATGGATATTGACTTTACATTGAATTATACTCATCAATCATACAATACTTATTGTGCTCATGCTATATGAAAGACACTGTGCTAGGTAAGCTTTTATACTTTCAGCTAGAGTTGTTTACTGCATAACTTGGTAATTTTGTTCAAAATAATTATTGAAGTTCAAAAATATTTTCATATTGGTAGTCTGTCTGGTTTTGGCCAGTTTGAAATGGTCTGAACATGTTTAGGCCAGTTTGAACTGTTTTTGGCTGGTTGGTTTCAGCCAGGTTAAACTCGTCTGAACTAGTTTAAACTGGTTTTGGCTGGTTTGAACTGGTTTGAACTTTTTTGGGGGGTCTGGTTTTGGACTGTTTAAACTGGTTTTTGCCAGTTTGAATTGGTTTGAACTGGTTTTGGATAGTCTGAACCAGTTTAAACTGGTTTTAGCTGGTTTAAACTTGTCCCAACAGTTTTAAACTGGTTTTGGATGATTTGAACCAGTTTAGACTGGTTTTGACAGGTTTTTTCTTAAATTGGTTGGTTTAGACCAGTTAAAACCAGCTGTAATCTACCAAAATTGGTTCAAATCAGTTTGATTGAACTAGTTTACTACATCATAGTACAGAAGTGCTTATCTTATTGTGGAAAAACAACATATGTAAGATAGCTTAATCACAAAATGGAGACATATAGCAAAAATGGAATCAGTTATGCTAACTTGACAAACTGTCTCATTAAGGTTATATAATTTATTTTACTAGAAGGTATTATAACTTATTCATTATCAGTTATGCTAAATTGCCAAACTGTCTCATAAAGATTATAGAATTTACCCTCATTACATTTCCCTTCATTTGTTGTCTTCCTTTATTAGAATGGAAGCATCTTGAGAGTGGGGATAATCTCGCTTTATTGTTTGTGTATCCCTACTGCTTAGTATAGTGCCTAGCTTGTAGTAAATGCTTTATCTATCTAATCTCTATTTTTTAAATGTCTTAAGTAGTTCTTTTCAGGAAAAGTGAGCTTTCAGATAGATTGGATTTTCTTTAAGTGTAACATTTTAGAGAATCATCTAATTTCTCATTGAGAGATGAAAAACAAGTGCAATTTAACATATCAAAATGGAAACTTCCTTCATTTCCTCTTCAATTCACAGCTGGGAAATTGAACTCAAACCTGAAAGGAACATGTCTGGATGATAGAAAAACCACTTGAACAAAATTATTTTGCTTCCTTTCTATATCTTTCATTCATTTCTACACTAATTACTCTGTACTTCCTACTCTGTGCCACATACTTTTTATACTCACACATACTTTTTATATTCCAGTTAAATTGACCTCATTATTCTTTGCCGTACATGATATCCCATTTCCCACCTCAGTGTACCCGAGATAAGACTGATCTTCATCTTCATCTATACCTCTAGGAATACCCTACTGACTCTCTTTTCAATTGACTTTCCAGGGTTTGTTCCCTTGTTTTTAAATTCTGTCTCTCAGTTTTAGGGCAGTCAGGTGGCTCAGTGGATAGACTACTGGGCCTGCAGTCAGGAAGACTCATCTTCTTGAGTTCAAATTCCCCTAAATTCCCCTAAGTGGGATCATTTGTCTCAGTTTACATTCACTTTCCCCTTTCCAGATTGGGGCTGTATATTCATTCCCTGAAACTCTTCCCCAAGGTAGGGTTAGGAATATATTAGGAATTTAAGTAGTGTCAATTTTCCATCACTCTGTCAAGCCTGGGCTGGCTGTAGGCTGAAACAACTCCTTCATACTTGCATTATTCACAAATGTACTCCTAACTTCTGAGATGTAGGCCATGGCACCAAATAGCCTGGAAACAGTTGCTGAATAAGAAAAACCATTAATGATCCTGTTTATTATGTACCTGGCACTGTGCTAAGCAATTAGCATCTACCTCATTGCTCATTAAATTCAGTTAAATATTAACTATCCTTTGAGCATAACATTGTGTTAGGTAGTTGAGACAATAATCTTGCCCTCATAGATCTTAGAGTTTACTTGTAGGCATCAAAGACTTGGGAATCTCAGAGAAGAATTTGGGTAACAGTTCCTGGAATCTGGAAGTGGATCAATAGATTATTATTAGACAATAGACAATTAACTTGTCCACCTAGTGCCACCTTCTGGTGTAATTTAGTACTGCTTTTCTTCAATATGTTAGACCTGAGTTCCTCCAATCCCATTCCCCAAGATGTCATCTAATTAGCACTCCCGCCTCCAGGTAGCACTATATCTAAACCAAACAAGTGTCAGATTTCCTAACCATTGTCATTCAGTAATCTCTTACCTCAGGAGGATCAGTGGAAAACATACATTAAAGCTCCTTTTTAACATTCAAAATTTGATGAGGGGTTGCAAAGATAGGAAATAAGTGATACCATCATAAATTAGAAAAGCTCTCTGCAATATGCAGAAACTCATTTTCTCACCTTCTTAAACTAGACTATTATATTTCTATTTCTGCACAAAGATAATCAATTAATAAACAAGCATTTTTTTAAGTGACTACTCTGTGTCAAGCACTATGCTAGGGGCACAAAGACAAAAATGAAATTGTTTTTGCCCTCAAGGGATTTATATTCTATAAAGGAGACTATATATAAATGGGTAGCAAAGGGTCTCTTGTTCACTATCTGGACTAGAGTCTAGCTAGGTCTTCCTCTCAGGATTCTAGGGCTGCCCATGATGGGTTGGGTGCCTTTTCTCTAATGCTGTTGACTCAAGTCCCCTTGTAGTAAGCCTCTGCCCTGTTAGCCACCAGTGATTAGCTTGCCAGTTCAATTTAACCAATTAATATCAATCAACTGTTACTGAAGGATATTTACTTAACAGGTATAGTGAGAACAGAAGTATAAATATTTCTCCCCAACACTGAGGGCACACTCCCCTTTTTAATATCTTGGTCTATGAGGAGACCTAACGGAGTTTCACCAAATCCACGTCCAAATGAGGCATAACTGCTGGATGAACTCTCATCTCAGTTATTACTGGGCTGGGTCCTATGGCTCCTAACTTCACAGGGCCCCAAAATTGGACTGGCTGACTGCAAACCTCAGCAAGAACTATACTTCGATATCTGCTGGTGGTTCACCATCCTGACCTCTTGAAACTCACAAGGCTGTAATCATCTCCAAACTCCTTCACATAAAATGTAAGAAAAGAGATGAAGGCAAACCCAGACAGAACAAGGCATGTATTCAGGGGCCACATGTTGGAGTGGATGAGATGACCTCTCCTTGTACAGAATTGTTTCTCACCAGAACACTGCCTGACTGGGAAAAAGTCAGGACTCAAAAAAAGAGTAAGACCCACTAGTGCCTTTCAAATGCCCCCACATGCAGGCACAGCCTTTCAGAGACATCCCTTTTCACTATGTGGTTAGCAGATTGGAACCATTGACTGATCATCTGACAAACAAAGAACTATCCTTAATTAAGGGTATTCTATGATATAGTTCATTTGCCAGTGGAAAGTGGGCATATTTTCCAAGTATTGCCTGGTGTATGGATGATTTCATTACTTTCAATATTACCTTTTCTCATTAATCATATGTATCCTTTTAACTATAGCTCCAACAGTTCATTTGTTATATGCTTATCTTCAAACATAAGTGTAAAAGAGAGAATATTTGAAAGGAACAAATGTATGTACTCACTTTTTCTCATTTTGTTATGTGGCTTGAATTGGAGCTTAAGAGTTTAGGGAACTGATTTTTCTGTGCAGCTGCTTCCTGTGAAGTATAATGTGTTTTATCTTTGAAGCTCTTATCCTTTTCAATCATATTATAATCTTGTAAAAATTAGTCAAGATTTTAAGATGATACATTGAATAAAATCACTTATTCTCTATTGAAAAAGAAAAAGAAAAATTTTAAAGAATGAGATGCACCCATCATTTTTGTTTGTCCTTTTGTTTCATCAGGTGGCGCTGTTTATCTACTGGCATCATGGTAGGCTCCTAATGGGAGTAGTGTAACTTTGTACATTGCTTGGGATTGGTATGATAGAGGAAAGCTCTTACTACAGATCATCTTTATGGGGGAAATGGATAAAATATTAGGGTTGTAATGTGAATCCTTGACTTTAAAGAAGCAAGTGTAACAACTTATTAATATAGAGAGTCTATAGAAATATTTTTATCTTTATTGCTGTGGACAGATTTCAGTAGGCAAGTGGGTGGAGGTGGAGGATAGGAAAAGATCAATCTGCTTATGTTTTTAAAACTTCTTTTTACAACTCAGAGTGATTGATAACCATGATATCACCTACTTTACATCAGTAGGCTATCCAAGGAATCTAACATCAGACACAAATATAGTCTCAAAACAATATGGTTGCTACTGCATACAGTGCTATCTTAGTTCTGCCCATTTTGCTCTTCATTATTTCATGCAAGTCTATGTTTTTCTAAGATCATCAAACTCATCATTTCTTATAGCACAGTAGTATTCCATCACAATCATATACCACAACTTTTCAGCCATTTCTTAATTGACAGGCTTCCCTGAAGTTTCCAGTTCGTTGCCACCACAAAGAGAGCTGCTATCAATATTTTAGAACGTATAAGTTCTTTTCCTTTTTTCCCCAATCATCTTTGGAAATAGACTTAGTAGTGGTATTTCTGGGTCAACAGTTTAATAACTCATTAGGCCTAATTCCAGATTGCTGTCCAAAATGGTTGGATCAGTTCACGATTCCAGCAACAATGAATTAGTGCACCAATTTTTCCACCTTCCTCTCCAATATTTGTCTCTTTTTTCTTCAATCATTTTAGCCAATCTGATAGGTGTAATTTGTAAAAAAAATTATGAATAAACAAGAGATAGAGAGCAGAGTGAGGTATAAAATGTATAATTTTGATTACATTAAACTAAAAAAATTGTACAAATAAAACAAATGTAGCCAAAAGCATGAGGAAAGCAGGAAACAGGGAAAAATTTTATAGGCAGTTTCTCAGATAAAGGTTTCATATCTCAAATATATAAAGAACTATAAAATCTATAAGAATTCAAGTCAATAATCAATCAGTCAGTCAATAAATGGCCAAAGGATATGAATGGGCAGTTTTCAGATGAAGAAATCAAAATGATTTATAGTCATAGTCATTTGTAGTCTAACATACAACTATTAATAAAATTTTTGTAGTTAATAGCTTTTATTTTTATATCACCAACATTTCCCAATGTATCCCTCTCCCTTTTTGCCAGAGATCCATTCCTTTTTTGGAATAAAAAAAGGAGGGAAAGCAGCATAGCAAAGCTAAGAGCTATCATAAAAGTTTGATATTCTATGTAGTGTTCTGTGTCAGTGTGGTGTAGTGTCAAGAGAAACAGCCTTGAAGACAGGAAGATCTGGGTTCAAGTACTGTCTCTGATATATACTGGCTCACTCGAGGCAAATCATTTAACCTTTAAGTGCTCTAAGCAACTAAGATTGTAAATTGCAGAGAAGGTGCCAGACTAGTCTGGCATTGATAGAGGGAGTTTCTTTGCCTGTGACTTTTCTTTTTTTACTCAGTTCCTCAGTCAATTTGTCTGTTTTCCTGTGAGGAATTTGGTTGCTTTTCAATTATTGTTGTTCTTTTAATTGTTTTTTTTTCTATATGATGATAGTGAGTTTTTAATTTTTGTCATCTTGTCAGAAGTCTCCCTACTTAACCTTCAAAAATCAATTCAAATGGTGTCTTTTAAACTATGTGTGCCCCAATCCTATCAGCACTCATTAAATACTTTGTCACCTTTCTGATGTAATTATCATTTCTTACTGTATATTCTAATTATCCTTTTTTTTACATTTTATCTGTCTGTTACACTTTGAGCTCCATGAGGGGAGGGAGGATTATGTCTTATTCAAGTTCCCTCTGTGACCTGAGTACAGGGCTCTGCTTATTGAAGGCATTTAGTGTATTTTTGTCAAATTAAACTGAACTGAACTGAATTGAATTACAGGTTACCACAGGGGAACCACATAGTATGACAAAGATGCCCATTGCTCCTGGTCAGGGAACCGGGGGTGGGCTAGATTGCTTTGATCTCTATAGTTTTTTCTTGAACTGGTCTAGAGCAAGCTATGAGAAATGGGGGTGTCCACATTTCCTTCTTGGACTCTGCTTTGGGCTGCTGCTTCTCAGGGTTTGGTAATATAGTGTGATTCACCCATCATGATTATGGTCAGAGTGGGGGTGACCAAAAATCCTGACCTCACTAGCACATTCTGGCAGGCCATCAGTATTTCAGTAACTGAGTTAGCCTCAACCAAGAGGTTGGGCAGTTGTAGGTCACGTACAGAGTTTCCTAATAATTACAACTTTCCAACAATGGAATAAATCACCTTGGAAAGTAATGAGTTCCTTATTGCCATCACTGGAATTGTTTAAGCAGAAGTTGGATAATGACATATGAGATATCTTGAAGAAAGGACTGATGCATTAAAGGCTGGAGTAGATGGTATGCAATATCAACTCTCAGATCCTGATTCTAGAAGATATTCTCTGGAAAATAAATATTAGAGGCTTGAAGAAATCTATTATATATTCTATGAAAAACTAAATAATAAAAATATTTCACAATGAGCTCAGATGCATTTATTCAAGTTCGAGAAACTCAAGTAATTTGAATGGATACCTATTAAATTCTCAACATACATCATGCATAATGTATATACAATACATGCATACACAGATGCTTACACATGCATACATATATACATGTCTATGTATACACATATAAACACACATACACACATACACACATACTGAGGGATGTTGAACCCTGGAGATTCTCTTTCTAACTATATATCTAATCTAGAGAACACATCATTCCCTTTGAATGGCTAAACCAAATGCTTTTTAAGACTCTTTTATCCCCTAATTGATACTATTTGGCAATATTGCATCTTTCAAGGAGTCTTAAATAATTTTGACATATGAATGAGAAACACCTTGTTGGAAGAGAATATTTTGGAAGTATTTTGTTCTACCAAATTAAATATTTAAAAATATAAACAGATATCAGGCAAGCAAGCAAATGAGTGAAAAAAAGTTTTTATTAAGCTCTTACTATGTGGTAGGCATTGTGCTAAGTGCTTTTTAGAAATATTATTTCATTTGATCCCATAAGAACCCTGGGAGGTAGGTGCTATTATTATCCTCATTTTACAGTTGAAGAAATTGAGGCAAATGGAAATTAAGTGACTTGCCCAGAGTCACACAGATAGTATCTGAACCAGATTTTCATTCAGGACTTCTTGACTCCATGCTAAACTTATGTTATCTATGCACAGTAGGATTTTAAAATTTTCTGTATCTATTTATAAATTGTATAATGATATATGCTCTAGTAGGAGAGTAGGCTGGATTTCCTTTAAGTACGTTGATCCCAAACTTTTCCAGGGCAGCCATGTCTATTTCAAAACAAGCTGCATGCCAGACTTCTCTACTATCCCAACTCCTTCCTTCCACCCCTTTCTCCTTTCAACTTTCCTTTACATGGTGTCTTCCCCTATTAGAAAGTAAATTCCTTGAAGTCAGAGACTTTTTTATTGTATTGGTAATATTATATATATATATATATATGCATAGTAAGCATTTAATAAGTGCTTGTTGACTATTTGAATAGTAAATTTGAATTATGTTCAAGGCATTAGGTTGGATACTAAAACTTATACATTATATTAATGCATCTGAGTAGTATATTTTGAAACTGGTTATACAATAATCAATAATTATATTTTAAAAACAAATATTTAGCTTGTCCCAAGAGAATTAAGAAAATAACATACATATATTTAAACTGATTCAGTCAATTTACTTAGAGAACAGTTTAATTTCCCTCTCCTATACATAGCAGGAATATATGAAGACTAAAATTCACTTAGATGATTAATTCTTTATTATATTGCCAATTTTCATACTTTATTACTGAGAACATTTGTGAATCCCTTTGGGGAAGATAATTTAATTGCTTAAAATGTAAAACAGACTAATAGCAAGATACAGGCTCTCTGTTTCTTTTTTTCTCTCATGGAGGAGAGTACCTTCATCTGTCATTCTTTTCTTTACTTGATTAGTGTCAAATCAAACAGGAGAATTATTTCCCAGACTGGACTTCTGTGTTAAGCTGAGGCATAGTCTCAATAGAGACTCCTTTACAAGTTTAGTTGTTTCGTGTGTGTGGTGGTCAAGGCATTGTCCAACCTGCCCTGGATAAACCTGTGCTATCCAAGTCTTTCCTTCTTCACAGGATAGGAAATTTCCCCCCAAGCCCCCAATCTCATTCTAGGCTGGTAGCACCCCCTTAGCTCAAGGATAAAATATAAATTTCGATCTATCTATCTATCTCTATCTCTATATCTATATACATATATACACATTCCTCTAATTCCTTTCACTTGTCCTCACATGGCTTGGACCAGAAACCCTTTACCATCTTGGTAATCCTCCTTTGAAGGCTCTAAATGTATCTAATATACTTGTAGAATAAGTTCCCAGAGCAAAGCCCAACATTCCACATGTGATCTCACCACGGCAGAGAGTAGCAGCTCCATTGCTACCTTTGTACTGGACACTATATCTTCTAAAAAGGTAGTTTCTTTTAATACTGTTCATCTCTTTGGTTGCCATATTGGACTGCTAACTCATATCGAGCTTGCAGTCCACTAAAAATAACAGATCTGTTTGAGAAAAATTGCTGTCTATTATTTCTCCCAAATCTCAGATTTATGAGGTTGAGTTTTTTAATCCAAGGGTAAAGCTAAATTTACATTTATCTCTATTATAGCTATGGATAGGGAACATTTCATCTTAATTAAATTTGGAACATGAGTCCTTTGTGGATCTTGACTCATCCAATATGTTAACTGTAAAGTAAAACTTTTAGTTTTATGTCACTGTCAATAAACATATTGTACCTACATTATAGCTATTTTTTGTGGTTTCTATCTTGGTAAATGCAGGTTGTCCCAAAAGTCTTATGCAAATTTAAACTTTAATTGCTTAATATAACAGCTTAAAATAATAATGAACTTTAATAGCTTAAAACTTCACTAAAACTTTTGGGACATCCTGTCTATAGAGAGAGTTTTCTTTCTCTCTTTTCTGTTTAAATCTCCTTTAATTATACTTGCAAGACCCAAGCAAATTCCTTTCTACCAGCTCTTATTAGATGCACTCCATCCCTGACACTAGGGTATGTCTACTCAGCAAGAGAGATCTAATCAAATCCAGTGCTGGGATGGTTATGTTAAGAGGACAGAGGACTCAAAGCCCAGCATCATTCAGTGGTTTCTTGAGTTTTGGGTTCTGCTGTGTATCAGACAGGAGGACCTTACAGTGGACGTGAACTCTGAACTCTGCCCCAAAGGGTCCCTGAATGCTTGGCCAGTCCTTTAAATAATTCTTTCTAGAATGAGGGAAAAAGCTGTAGAGCTTTGGAAATTCTTCCTTGTGCTGACTGATGCTAATGTCATCTAAACACGACCTGCCTCCTCCCCTACATTGAATGAGCTCTTTAATAATTTAAAATAGTCCCATCAACCTCACCACCTAGATCAGGGGGTCTTACTTAGCCTTTTCTTGTGTCATAGTTCCCTTTTGGCAGTCTGGTGAAGTCTATGGACTACTAAGAATTGTGTTTTTGAATGTATAAAATAAAATACAAAGGAAACCAATTATACTAAAATACAATTATCAAAATAAATTAAAAAATAAGCTCACAGACTCATGGTTAACGTCCCTGTCCTAGCTGATACAACACCGCCATCAATCTATCCTCGTGTTTTTCCGGGGTCTTTCCAAAGACTATGAGGTCACCATACATATAGTAAGTCTCCCAACTATTTCCTCCTTCAGCTTTTGGAAGGTGGCAGGTACCCACAAGATGCCTTGGAGCGTATCCTCAAATTGGTAAAATCCAAGTGAGTGTATGAAAGTTTTATCTCTTGTTTTCTTCGGCTGTAGCAATATGACAGTATCCACGTTGTAAATCCAAAACTGAAACGGCCTAGAAAAGTGGTTCAAGGAATCAGGAACCTATGGCATAGCATACTGGCCCATGTTAGTTTTTATTGTCTCTTAGTCTACACACGTTCACCTCTTTATATTCTTCCTTGGTATCACTAGCATTAAAGACACACGGGGTTATTGTACTCTGTGGTGCCACTGACCAGCAGTTGTTTCAGATGTTTCTGAGGTCTTCAATCACAGATAAAGGAGTCTTCCTATATTGTGCCTGGAATGAATTGGTGGATTCTGTGGATTGCTTCTTAGGTACATCTAACATCCCACCTATACAGTAAGAAAATACCTTTCCTTTTGCTGAGTTTCTGCTACAACTTCCATTCTTCTCATATTAGGGGATCACCAGAGGCAAATACTTCAGGATCCATTCCTGAATTTAAAAAGTCAGCTTTCTCATGATGTGTACTGTCACCACTTACAACCATTCTCATGTAGGCCTCTGCACAGGATACATGGTCAAAGTATGCAGGTATTGGGTCACATCTGGGTGTTTGCAGAATCTGCTAATATTTTAAATAGATTGGAACAGGTTCTAATCAGTGTTTATACTGAGATGAGAGTTGCTAGAACTGGATATGCCAGAGCCATGACGTTCGTCTTTTCTTTTGAAGCCACTGACTTTTTGGGGACCTTTAAGCTCGTGATAATGAATAGTTTTTATTGCTAATACTGCTAAGTCTAAACCTCTTCATAGGTTGTCAAAGTACTTTCCTTAAATACTTCTTCTAGAATGATTGGAATATATAATAGTAGCTTGAGAGCTTGGAAAGTATTACAGTCCACTTTTTGCTGTTTTTACCAGCATTGCCTGCATGTTGCATGAATCCAGGTGTAATAAACCCTTAAGGAATCAATGATTAGGTCATTGTCATTATCCTCTGAAGTGGTAGTGGCTCAGACCCATCATTCCATGGGAAATGCCCAAGCCAAAACACATATGTCATATGTCATTGGACCTGACCAGGGCCCAGGCCTATATATATCAATATTCCAGGGGAGCATTCACTGTTACACTTAATTTTCTTGAGAGATTTTGTGTATGTATCATAGTTGTTTCCAACTCTTTATTCCCCTCCTCAGTGAGTCATCCTTTATGATAGAGTAAAAATGAAAAAGAGGAGAAAAAGCAATTTAGCAGACCTAACCAATACATGGACCATTTGAGAGCATATGACATCTGTTGTGGCCATAGGCCCCTACCTCTTCAAAGAAGAAAGGGAGGCACATTTTTTCAACTATTTATCTTTTTACACTTAAAAAACCCAATTCATATATATGTATATATATGCATATACATATACATACATACATACATGCATATATCCCTCAAATAGATTGTAACTTTTAGGTCTGGGGTTGTATTTTATACTTCCCCATATCTCTGTGCAAAATATTGAGCACAGAGTAGGCACTCAATAAATTTTTCATGATTAGCAATGTATGGTTGTAGAAAAATCACTGACTTTGTAGTCAGAAGACCTGAACTTGAATCTACCTCTGACACTTAGGAGCTGTGTGACCTTAGGCAAATCACTTTACTTTAGTCTCCTATTTTGTAAAATGTGAATTATAATATTTGCACTAATTATTTAACGAGGTTATTGTTAGGAAAATCTTGGTAAGCCTTAGAGTGCCACAGAAATGTGAATAGTTGTTAATCATAATATTATGTGTGTGTGTGTGTGTGTGTGTGTGCATACACAAATAGCATTTTAAGGTTTGGAAAGGACTTTATCTGCATTATATCATTTGATCCTTAACTGTGAAGTAGATTCCCATAACTATAAATTACATTATGATCTATAACTATAATTATTCCCATTTTACAGGTTAAGAAAGCAAAGATCAGAAAATCTAAGTGACTTTTCTATGGTCACAGAGCTAGTAAGTATCAGAGATGGTGTCTGAACCCAGAAGTCTTTATGACTCTAGTCCTAGCTCTCTATCCACTAGTCCATGCTGTCCCCGATGAATGGAAGCTGTTATTATTATTACGGCTGTGGATGGACTTGGAGTTTGGGGGGCTCACTGACCAGGTTTTCCTGGCTTCCCTTCCACGTGAGGCCTTTTCTGTTCCCCTCCACTGCCAGTGACTCCTCAACAAAATGATCTTGTATTTATTTTGCATGTATATTGTGTATTTAGACAAGTTCCAACTAATGCCAATAATGAACCCCACTGAAGTGGCTACATTATTCAGATTTGTACTGCATATTTCCATTGGGCTAGGACCAATGATCATTTTTTTTAACACAGTTATGACTCTGAGTAGTGCAAGTTCAAATACATGCCACCAGTTCAGGGGATTCATTACTCATAATAATTGGAACCTAGCTGTACTTACATGTGTACATCTTATCTCTAATCTTCTTGAGGGCAGGGAATATTTCATTTTTGTCTTTGTAGCCCCTGGTTCCATTAGCTGTTAAGCCTTTCTTCCTTTTCTTTTCTTTCTTTTCTTTTTTTTTTGAGGCAATTGGGGTTAAGTGACTTGCCCAGGGTCACATAGCTGGTGAGTATCATATGTCTGAGGCTGCATTTGAACTCAGGTCCTCCTGACTCCAGGGTCAGTACTCTGTCTACTGTGCCGCCTAGTTGCCCATACTTTCTTCCTCTTGATATCACTTTATGTTTATTTATCTATATTTATGTCAGGCATCAGTTAACAAACATTTATAAAGCACCTTCTGTGTCCCAGGCACTGCTCAAAGCACTGAATATACAAATACAAAAACAAAAACAAAAGACAGTCTCTGCTTTCAAGAAACTTATAATCTAATGGAGAAAGATAACACTTAAAAGACTGAAAAGGGCATGTTGTACAATCTACCCTCTTTTTCCCTCTTAAAATATAAAATCCACGAGCTCAGGGGCTATTTAATTTTTGTCTTTATATTCTGTGCTCTGGATTCTTTGTGTGTGTGTGTGTGTGTGTGTGTGTGTGTGTGTGTGTGTGAGAGAGAGAGAGAGAGAGAGAGAGAGAGAGAGAGAGAGAGAGAGATGTATTTTAATTTGTACAGTGTGTGTATTAATTCGGCAAGAGTCTCTGATTGTTACAGCATTTTTCCTGACATTCTGAAAAAAGAAATTACACGACTCAGGATAATAGTCTGCCTGGGCAGTCACAGAGCCCTGAGCTTGCAGATTTTGGGAAACAGTCAAGCTGGGACAGCTTAGACTAATGACCTTAGGAAAACTTCTCCAAGGAACACAATGGGAACTGAAGTTCAAAAAACTGGGGGATGGGTGGGTGAAAGAACTAGGTGCTCAGATGAAGTCTAGATAGAGGCTTACCTTAAAATTCCCTTTGCTTCTGAGAGCTGGGCTATATAGGTGTGGCAAATGCAGTCTTTTTTGTTCTTGTGTTTTCCCAACTAGACCGAGCACCTATCCCTTCCTGCCCCTAAGAGTAGGGACTATGCCTGAGAATCAGGATCATAGATCATTGTAGAGCAGGGGTGGGAAACCTACAGCCTCAAGGCCACATGACTATCAAAGGGAGGACTTGAGGACCTAGAGGGCCACATGTGGCCTTGAGGCTGCAGGTTCCCCTTCCCGTGGAGCATCAAGGGACCTTAGGGAACAGATAGTCTAACCCCCTCAATTGACATATGGAGAAACTGGGACCCAGGGAGGATCAGTGACTTGTCTATGTTGTCCTGTGTGTGTTCAAGGCCTAATTTGATGAGATTAGAGAACAGACCAATATGGGAGGGGGGAATTACTTGATATTGTGGTGGGTAGTAATAAGAGATAATATCTAGGACTAGGATCTTCAACACAAGGTAGAGGATTTTGGGCAGATTTCCTGGATGTAGATCTTATGAGTTATCTGGTGAGAATCACAGTCTCACAGTTGGCAGGGACCTTGGAAGTCATCTGGTACAATTTGTACAACATTCTACAACATTCAGTATGTGGTCATTCAGCTTTGAAGTGAAGATTTTCAGTAACGGGGAACCCAATACCTCTTAAGGGAGCCCATGAAATAATATTTGTAAAGCATTTAGTAGAATTAAGGCACACAGTAGGCACTTAATAAATGCGTGTTTTCTTCCCACTTTTCTTTCCCTTCCACAAGCATCACTCTTCCACTTGCAGCCCTTCAAACATTTGAAGGTAGTCAACATTATGTGGACTCTCAAGTGTCCTTCAAAGAGCTCAGCTCTGGCAATGCCTCCCACATGTTAACAATCCACCCCATCCCCATTTTTAGTACTCTCTTGAAATCGCTTTTCATTACTTTTTGTACTTTATTAGATTATGTATACTTTGCATTCAGTCTTCTGTGTACCTGTATTCCCTCCCATTGGAATGTAAATGTTAGGTTGAAATGAACCTACGTTGAGACAATCCTTGAAATCAAAGAGTTTATTTCAATAAAGAAGACTTGAAGTCAGGGGTCACCTGGGATCAAATCTTGCCTTTGACATTTTCTTAGCTGTGTGACCAAGGCAAGGTATTTCTTCTGAGTCTTTGAAAAAACCAGAAACAAAGAAACCACTGGGGATGATGAAATTTGATGTTGCTTTACATTGGGGGGTGAGCCTTAATCCAACCTTTTTGGGGCATGTATGTTATTTTAATAAACTTATGGATCCAGACGATTAAAATTTTAGTGCCTCATGTTGACATCATCTCCATCACACTTAACAGACACAGGCACAAAAATATAATTGTAAATCTGGCAAGGACTTTAGAGGACATCTGTCCTTCACTTCACTTTACAGGTATATCAACTGAAGTCCAGAGGTTAAGTGAATCTTCTGAGGTCACACAGTTGCAAAAAAATAGTATCCAGACTTCTTGTTTCCCAATTGATTCTCCTTTCACTAAATTACAAGTTTCTCATATTTTTTCTTTTTTTAAAAGGTAGGGAGATATAAAAAACAAATGAAGAAATAGACCACAGTTTTAATTAGGAATTTCCATTGACTTCATAAAGGTCACATTGTGGACTATTGATTTTCCCCTCCCCCAAATGTTGCTGGGGTCATCAGAAATGGCCATGTTATTTGAAACTGCATGACAAAGTAACCTTCACAAATGTCATCCATGCACTAGGAAGATGAATTCATTTCATTTAATATAAAAGTTCACCTGGGATCACTTAGAACCATTCTATCTCAGAAATAGCAATTTCTGTCTTCTTTTCAAGAAGCATGAAGGAAAACCTCTCAATCTTATGGGATGGAAGGCTCTAGGATTAATGGGGCATACAAAAGGTTTTATTCCAGGGTTTTAGAAAAGTAAACCTGAAAATCGCTCAACAAGTCTTCCTCCTGAACTAGTGACTCCCTTGCATAATTCATGTGGATCTTTAAGTCTAAGTGGAGTCCAGAGTTGTAAGAAGCCAGAAGAGGACTGGGCTTTGTGCCGACATATGGGAGAGACACAATTATGGGAGGGTTGGACTCTCACCTTGCATCAACCACCATTCATGCCCCTCAGTTCATAGTTCTTACCAGCCAGCGCTAAACCCTGAGCACAGCAACTTCCCTCTCAATCCTGATAGCACCTGGCTCACAGGGTTGTTGTGAAGATCCAATGAGATAATAACGATTGTTTAGCACAGTGCCTGGCACATAGTAGGTGCTTCATAAATGCTGTTCCCTCCCTTTCCTCTCCCCGTGGGATAAGGGCCAGAATATTTCCCTCTCTTGTCCCAATTGTAGAGTTGTCAGACTGCTGGAACTGTTCTCTGTGCACCTGATTCTTCCTGCCATCTGTCCTATTTTTTCAGGGTCTGAAGCAGAAATGGCGAGAAAAGAAGTAATAAAATAAGATCAAATACACTCACTAGGCATGGGCAGGGTTGGGGGGGGGCAGGAAGAGGCAAGTTATAGAAAAGTTAGTTAACTGGGAATATTCCCCAATGAAAGGTCAGTGGAAGTGAGAAACTCACTTCATTTCAATGAAGATCTGTGCAAGTTAGGGAGCTGGAGGTAGGAAGACCTTACAAGAACTGCAAGTAGAACACAGAGGGCAAATTTGGATGTGATTATTTCAAAGGGGTCTCTGCAATTTTATTTTCAAAAATGACAAAGAAATAGAAAGGAGGTAATTTTTCTTATTTGTTAGCAGCATCAACACCTGTTGGAGTGAGGGGGCCTCACAAGGTCTTTCTCTCAGAGTAATTTAAAAAATCAACCAGCAAGGTTGACAGCTGTGTCCTAATATGTGCCAGGTACTATGTGAGGCATTGGAGATCCAAAGATAAAAACAAAAACTATTATGATCTGATGGATTTGAAGGATTTAGATGGGTAGGGAAGAACAGGGAGAATATTCTGGACTGGAGAAAATAGCCTATAGAAAAGCAGAATGAGAATGTGTTGGGTATATGCTAGAATGGGCTGTTTGGGTGTCCTGACTTCCCCCCTCACCCCACTTTTTTTTTCTTCTTATTCCCTATTCCTGAAGACCATCTGTCTGCATGTAACCTACCACAGTCCCAGGGATGGCACTGAGGTGCCAAGGGTGCATCAGCGGTTGGCCTGGTCCATACTCATGTGGCTTTTTTGGACTCTGAATCCCTGAATGGCATTGGCAGAGGGTACCCCACAGACAGGGCCTGTGGCGGTGCTTGGCCTGGATCCCTCTTTCATGACTTTCTCTCCACACATCTTCACCTACAGCTTGGTGGGAAACTGGGAAGTTATGGTGAGGTTAGCCCATGCTCTTCCCACATTCATGGTGGTGATTGAGGTGGCCAACACTGATTATAGGTCAATGTATAGCAGCAACTGGACCACCCTCTACCTCCGATGGTTCCTCCATGTTGCCTTTTCTTCTCTGCTGCCCTGCCTTGCAGGTGTTCGGCTCATGACTACCAATCCAGTCATACTTGACATCCAACCAGATGCCTGCAATAAGGCAAGCCTGTTTCTTTCCTTTGTCTGTCCCCATTGAGCACATTAAGGGCAAGAAAACCTGGACTTGGAATCCAGACACTCTCTTTGTTAGAAAGTTGACTAGGGTAACAGTATTTTATCTCATCAGACTTGAGCACCCAGCGAGGACACAACATTCTTTAGCTGGGGCTAAGGCTGGAAGTGGGGAGAAGCACCAGCAAGTACCCTTGAGCTCATTTTCAGAATGAGCTCATCCTTGCTCTCATGTATTCACTTTGCTCCTGGGGCAGGGCACTAGGGGTGTTATCCATATTAGATTTAGTGTTAAACAGGATGTGATATAATGATAGCAGGTGATGTATTTAAGATCCAGGAGCAGCTATTTCCTCAGAGTATCTTTACAGAAAGATATAAGGAACTTAGGTCTGAGATGCTTGGGCTTTTTTTTTTTTTTTTGTAAAGACAGTTGAAGTTTAGGCCTTAGAGGGTGGGCAAGAATAACACCTGTATGGAAAGTGGCTAACATATTCATAATGTTTGGCCCAGGGATTCCATTCCTAGGCATATGACCGAAGGAAGTCATTGATAAAAAGAAAGATCTCATATGTACCAAAACACAGAAGCAAAGAACTGGAAATAAAGTAGATATCCATCAACTGGGGATAGGATAAACAAATTGTGATAGATGAATGTGATGGAATATTCCTTTAAGAATGTAAGACTCTATGAAAACAGAGAAGCATTGAAAGATTTACATGAATGGATGCAGTGATGTAGAGAACCAAGACTATACACAATGTAAATGGAAAGAAAAGTAATTAGAAAACAACAAAAAATGGAACACAGGCAAAATTACAAAGTATAAACTTGGTCCCAGCAGAGAGATATGAGAAGACACTTCCCACCAAGCCCTTTAGAGAGGTTGGGGGAAGGGGGTAGGGAAGAGCTCCATGGGTATCTTATATATGTTGCTGTTTTTTTTTTGTCAGCTTTGCTTTTTCTCTTTAAAAAAAAATCTTTGTTCCATGGGAGGCTCTCTTTAAGGGGTTGGGGACAGATACTGGGAGGTATTTAGTCAATGTAAAAACAAAAGAACAGAAATTTATTTTAAAAACTAGCACTCGGATGTTGAGGTCGGCATACCCACTTACTCTTACTCACAGCTGCAACCTTGAACCTAGGTAGGTGCAGAAAAGGCTCAGATTTTCCCAATCTTGTATTATGACTGCCAACATGAATATCTGACATTTGCTTAGGGCATTATATTTGGATAATACTTTTCTATCTTTTATTTCGTTTGACGTTCACACATACGGTGGCAGGCAGTTAGGTGTTCCTGTCATTTCCGAGGAGAGGAAAATGAGATTTGGAAACAGAGGTGAAAGTGGTCGGACTTCCCTCTTCTATAGCAGAGATTGGCCACGGAGGGATCAGCAGCACTGATCGTGGTCCTGGGGTGTTTTCAGCACAGTCCCTGGGGGGAGGGAGGGGTTCTGCAGAGATCATCCGGCTGGTCTAGCCCGGGGAGGCTTCATGGCCCAGGCACGGCTCCCTTCGGCGCTGCTCAGCGGCGGGTCCTGAGCCCGTGCTTGAAACCCCGCACTCCCACGTCAGCGCACTGCACCGGCTCCGGGCTCTCTGAAGACCCTGAACGGTCCGCCGTGCCCGGGCACCACGACGTCGGCGGCCGCCAGCACCCTGCGCCGGCTGCGCTCCTGGGCCGGGGGGTCCTCGCTGAGCTGCCGCCACGTGTCGCCGTCGTCCTCCCGCTCGAACACGTCTCCCGCCGCTACGACTGTGCCCAGGGAGGTGCCGGCCACCGCCACGCTGACGTCACCGAGCCCCGCGTGGCCGGGCGTGGCCCACACCTCGAGGCCCGGGCCCAGGCGCAGCGGGCACGCCTCGCTCAGCCCGTGGGGCAGGTAGAGGCCCCCCGGGAGGCAGAAGTCGTGGGAGACGAGGAGCGCGGCACGGGGGAACAGCGCTAGGCTGCCCACGTGGTCTGAGTGGCCGTGGGTGCCCACCACGAGGGTCACGGCGTCCGGGTCCACGCCATGCGCGGCCAAAGCGGTCAGCAGGGCGTCTCGGGCCCAGGGCCCTCCTGTGTCCACTAGTACGGGGCCCGAGCCCGCCTGCTCCAGGGCGGCCTGCGTGTCCAGCCCCGCGGGGTCCTCTCCACGCGCGCGCCGCGGCTCCCACGCCGTGGGCAGCACCAGCGTCACAGAGCCGTCCGCCCTCTGCGCGCCCCCGGCCCCCTGCGGCTCCGAGTAGCCCCGCAGCAGCACTATCACCGAGTAGGGGTCCCCCGGGATCGACAGCGGTGGGTCCCCACGCAGGGGCTCCGTCCGCACCCGCGAACTCATGACTGGGAGCGGCCAAAGGAGAGGCGAGCACGCTTGAAAAGCACCAGAGACTTTTGACCTCCCTCAGGATCCATATCTCCCGGGCGGACTACCAAGATGGCGCCTTCCATATGGACTCTACTTCCGGCTGGGCCATCCGTACGGAAATCTGTCTTCTGTGCGTCATTTCCGGCTAACTGAACCAGGCTTCTGGTGCAGGCTCAGGCACAGACGGGGCGGTGACAGAAGGGCGGAAGTTGGTCCGAAGGTAAAATTAGAACCTGGAAGTGTCCACCCTGTGCGACCAGCTCTTTACTCTTGCTCATCCTTCGTTCCGCCCGTGCCGCTAGTGCTGCCGCGTTCTTAGGGTTCTTTCCCAAACTTGCCTCTTT
>NW_020954588.1:4111803-4230786 GCF_900497805.2 Vombatus ursinus
TCTTTCTTTCTTTCTTTCTTTCTTTCTTTCTTTCTTTCTTTCTTTCCCCCCTCCTTTCCTTCCTTTTTCTCTTTTTCTTTCACTTTCTTTCTCTTTCTCACTTTCTTTTTCTCCCTTTTCTCTCTTTCCCAAAACCCTTTCTTTTTCTCCTCTCTCTTTTCTCTCTCTCTTGCTAGCCGCTCCCTTCACCCCTCTCTTCCTGAGACGAAAGCACGGTGGGTCACCCCAAAACTCTCTTTTCTAATGGGCAGAGCAGCTTTCCGCTGCCATCCCTGTCTTTTTCTTTGTGGACCCCCAAGCCAGTGTCTATACTAAAGGCTTTCCCCTTGCCCTCCCGTGCTTAAACATGGGGTTTAAGAGGGGATTAGTCCACACAGTCCTCACTGACAATCACCCAATAGCAGCTTTGGAATTTGAATATCCTCTGACTCCAAATCCTCTGACCCACAATACCTGTGCTGTCATAGAAATGTCCATTAGAGAAGAAAGCCCAGAAGATAGGTATAGGAGAACATCAGAAGGACACTGAAGGACGTTTAAGAGGCCTTCAGTACCTGACAGAAGACATAATCAAAAGCACATCTCAATGCTCTTACCAAGGAATCAAATCTAAAGGTCCTACGGAGGAAGATTAGTGGAGAAACATTTGTTTGTTATCAACAAATTATGTTTTTCCTAGAGTAATAGGGGAATATGCCAAAGCTTTTCAGTATGAGTTATTCGTAGATTCATGGAATTTTAGGAATAGAAGGATCCTTAACATTCATCTGGCCCGTTTTGCCGATAACAAAACCGAATCCCCTGAAAAGTAAGGTGATTTCCCCAAGAATTCACAGTAAGTGACAAATAAAGTGAGGAGTGTATGTGGGGGGAATTCAACCCCAGACTTAATTCTGAGTCTTTTGGCTAGTATTTTTTTTTTTTTAACCACTACACATCTTTGCCTCTGTTCCCATATGAAAAAACACAAGGTGTTATTTTAGGGGAGAAAAAACACCTCTCAAACATGCCAAATTCTGTAACTTAAATTTATTTCTGATTAATTTGCAACATTAAGTACAACATATTTAACAGCATCACACTTTTACAATCCAGTCATATAATTTGTGCTTTGTAAGATAAGTAAACATTTATTCTATCACAATAAAGGCTACATATAATTATTAAGAGTTAGTCTGAAAAATAAAAACACCCCTTCTATTTCACAAGGACAAAGTACTTTTGGTTTAGACAAAGTATGTTGGTTCAATTTTGATTTAAACATTGGGCATAATGTGAATTCCTTGATCTGAATCATCTGGGACCATTGAATGGGCCTTTGATTAGCCAAGGAAGAGATGCTTTGGAGAAAGAATGGCAGGCAGGGAACCTTTTTGGCCATTTCAGCATGGGCTTGGATAGAAATAGATGTCAGGGTAATCATTTTGATTATATGACTCTTTTTCATCCTTTATTTTAAACTTTAGAATCTGCCAATTCAGAAATTTCAGAATCTGCAAAATTATTTAATATAAAAGGAGAATATTTGAAGAATTCCTTTGAGAAACTTTGAGTAGAAAATAAAAGGTAGGGAATACTTTATATTGGTGGAGGAGAGGCAGCAATCTTGTTGTGTAATGACATTATTGTGAGAGACAAGCACTGTTGTTTTCCATGGCAGCAAATCTGTTTTCTAAACTCTTTAAAGATGACAAAAAAATTTTTTTTTATCCCAAATTCATTGCCGATCTCTTTGGCAGAGTCAGGAGAATGAATAATTAAGTGTGTGCTACAACCTGGTCATGTCAGTGCCAGCATATGACAATGTACCAGTCGTAGGAATGTCTTGATAGTAGTAGTACAATATAGCATACTATTCCAAAACATTCATATTCAAAATGAGCCACTGAGTTCAGAGGTCAAAATAAAATGAAACTCTGAGGTGATTTCCTCAAAGCATTTTTTTTCTAGTATGTTCTTCTTAAAATAGGGATTGTATAATCAGATTGTAAAGCTATTTAGAGAAGTCAATATTTTACCCTGAAAAACTAGCATTTTTATAATTACAGAAGTTTTCAGTTGCTTTAGAGGAAGGGTAGCAGTTGCTGGTAGATTAACTGAAGAGATAGAAATATTTCAGTGGAAGCCTTGGAAATATTTTGGGTAAGGTCTACTGAGATAGATCTGAAAGGGACAACATTTTGAGCCTAATTTTGTTGTTGTTCAGTCATTTCAGTCATGTCCAACTTTTTGGGACCCCATCATTTGAGGTTTTCTTGGCAAAGATACTGGAGTGGCTTGCCATTTTCTTTTCCAGGTTATTTTACAGATGAGGAAACTGAGGCAAACAGGGTTAAGTGACTTGCCCAGGGTCACACAGCTAGTAAATGTCTGAGGCTAGATTTGAACTCAGGAACATGAGTCTTCCTGACTCCAGGTCCAGTGCTCTGTGCACCTTGGTACCAACTAGCTGCCCCTTTGAGCCTAAAAGGGACCTAGTATTTCTGCCATCATTTCTTAAGTATTCTTGTGGTTTGGTTACTTTCTGAATGACTACCATGTAAAGGTTACAAGAAATTGATTTACAATCGTTTACAAAATTCTTTTGACCAATGTTAATTTTAAGTTGATTCATGTAAATAAAGATATTTCACGACATTTTATTATAAAAATATGTAGCCACAACACTCTTCATTTGGTTCAAGCCTATTCACAAGCTTACCTATATCAGAGCAAAGAAGAGTTTCCCCTTTGATACAGTATGTTCTAAAGCACAATATTTCAAAACTCGCCCACGGGTTCTAATGATGAATAAAAACTTCTTAATTTCATTTCTTTTGAGCATACCTGTATGTAACACACTTTGGGAGCAGATTTTTTTTTTTTAATTCTGCTAATGTTATGGGAAAACGTATAGCATTGCACAAACCACTGTAACCTAAGCTGGAATAAAAGATGAAAAGACTTTACAGGGACAGCTGCCTCATCCCAATTCCAGGAGCCAGTCAAATAGGCTTGGCTTCAGCTCCTTTCTCTCCTCGTGAAGCTTGCAGAATTGGACCACTGCATGAAATATGTCACCCACCTTCCAGGCCTTCTGATGAACTAGCTGCACCACATCCAGGAACTGCAAAGAAGTAGAGCATTAGGTTCAATTACTTATTGGATCTTCTTTGACTCATGAAAGCATTGCATGACAGCAGATGGAGCCATCGGTTTGTTCTCTATCTTTTGGGTTATTTCTCTTTTCCATACTCAAAGATCAAATTCAAAAATCCCCAGGTAGCTATGGTTACAAAGAGAAAGTTGTGGGAATCACCTAGATTCTGTACTTGGTTGGGTTCATAAATGGTCCCATAATTCACTTTTGCTATTGCAGAGGGAAAGAGATAGAATTCTGGAATTTAATGGCAGCCAAAAGAGTATGAGTTGTTCTAGTTTTTGTCTTGGTGACATGGGACGTGTCTTGGAATGCTAGTGGGGCTATAGGATGAGTGTGTGTATGTATATATGTATGTCTGTATCTATCTGTCATTTCACTCTCCTTCCTTCCATCCATCCATCTATCTGTCTGTCTGTCTGCCTATCTATCTACCTGTCTGTCTATCTAGTATCTTAAGGAAATCGACTCCTTCCTACCTCCTTCCTTTGAATCATTACCTCCTTGCAAGCAGTGGGAGGTGTAGAGGGAGAGTAAAGGAGGGAAACCACATGAGTTCTGGAGAACTTCCCCTCAACTTGAGTCTCTGCCTCAAGTTACATGGATTGTTGGTATTTCTGGAGTGGTAGCAGATGGTTGCCTTCCGTGTATCACTATTTGGGCTCCCACTGACTGGGCTCCTGGTACTGATGGCTTGCTATGAAAACAGGGTTGCGCTGGCAGCCTAGGACTTCAAATGACTTAATATTGGGCTGACGAAGCTACTTGGATTCAAGTGTTTATCTTACCATTTACTGACTGAGTAAATACGGGCAAATCATTTATATCCCTGAACTTCAGTTTCCTTGTCAGTGAAATGGGGATAATAATACATGACAAACTCATGGATAGAAAACAGATCTCGGGGTGAAGGAGATGCTAAAGGAAATAAGACTAAGGTTAAGAATAAAACACAGAGGAGATAACAATTTTCTGCTTCACCTGTCACAACTCCAAAGCCAGAACCAAAACCCGAAAGAGTGAGAGAGATTACCTAAAGAGAAATAAAGAAAGGCTGACGCCAGCATGGTTCTCCTTGCAGAAAATGATTTTGCCAATACAGATGAAGCATAGAAAGCTGAAGGTGCCAGAGATGCCAAGTAAATGGTGTGACTTTTTGATAAATATGTACTTCTAATGACTGTATGATTTGAAATACTATTTCAAGAAAGTCTTTGCCTATGGCAGGGTTATGTGGAATGCATTTTGTAAACTTTTAAGTTCTATGTGAACTTGAAATATTGTTGCTCTCATTCTTTGAGGCCTTTGGGATGAAGGCTTGGCCTTTGAATTCCTC
Source organism: Vombatus ursinus (assembly GCF_900497805.2). NCBI lineage: Eukaryota > Metazoa > Chordata > Mammalia > Diprotodontia > Vombatidae > Vombatus > Vombatus ursinus. Next base: position 4,116,279 of record NW_020954588.1, read on the forward strand.
CCAACGTTCCTGAGTCTGAGCTGATTTCCTGACATGGCAGATTTCAACACTGTGCTAGCACGCAACTAAAAATAATGAGCTCAGTAGACTATAGTGGTTAATCTTGGACAGCTCTAACCTTGAAACACCTGCAAGCTGATAAACAGAAAGCTGATTTCTTTTGTAAAAATGCAGATGGCCTAAGTAATTTGAGGAGTCAGAATCTGAAGGTCAAGGACGCTTCCTGCTCATTGTTATAGCCAAGGGTCTTGTTGCTCTATCGAGCACTTGCCTTCAAATCTTTCGTGACAACTGCCCATTGCTGTGTTCTGGCATTTTAATAATGAGCCTCGCTTTGCAAGCACCTGCCGTTATCTTTTCTGTGCATCAAAAAATGAAAACCAGGGCTTTTCCTGTCCTTTAGTGTTACAATCAATAACTAATTAGGTATCTCCATGTGTAGCAGCATCTGAATCCTTAAGAGCAAATATTTTGTCAAGCAGATCGTGGAGAGCTACATGCTATTTGCATGCCCAATTCTAACCTTTAATGAACACTTTTGTAGCATATAATTAATACCTGCAACTTAAAAATAGTATTGTATATTGGACAAGCTCTATTCTTCTTGGTGCACTTTATCAACAAGGTCAACTGTTGGCAGAATCCAGCGAAAAAAACCTGATAGGTGCTGTCTTAGTATGTCATCATTTGGAAATGTGACCAAATGTGGCTTAAATTATGTTTATGATTTTCAGATAACATACATGGAGAGAGGAGATGATATAATATCTTTTTTTAGAAGTGCATACAAAATAATCCTCCCACAAATATTCTCAAATAAATCATGTTTGGTAAAATATTGATTGAAGTGAATCTTTTCTTATTAATTAATTAAAACCTAATATTCAACTCCTGTTAACTTCATCAACTTTATCTTCAAAGCAGGCATGACCAGCCACATTTTGCATTCTCTGTTCCATTGACCTCTCTTTCTATTTCCTATCCAGTGCTAGAGAGGTAGGATCCTATGGCCTGTGAGGGAAGTCAGCCTAGAAGCTGAAGGTGCAAAAAGAAACAATTATAAAGAGAAAGAAAAGGGGGTTTTGTCTAGAGAGTAAGGAGGATTCACCGGGGAACTCATTGACAATCTTAAATGTTCAGAAGGAATATATGAAAGATGGAAGCAAGAGAAGATACTAGAGGATTATTAAAAAAGAATAACATTCTCCTATTAAAAGAGGATTTAAGGCTGGTAAGGAACATTTTTTTAAAGCAATTTGGAATAGAAAGAACTAAGCATAATGATTATTCTGGATGGCATGATGATAATGGACAGTAGTGGAAAGGGTGAACTACATTTGCAGTAAGGGGACCTTAATCCATCACTTACCTGCATTCCCCTTGGGACCTGAGTTCAGATCCCACTTCTAATGACTACTGCCCATATAACTTAGGGCAAGTCACATAACCCCTTTGGGCTAGGTGGTCTCTGACATCCTTTCCAGCTCTAAATTAATGACCCCATTGTCTGTTCAACTGTTATTTTGCTTCTGTTTTTCTTGCCAAATAGAATGATTCTTAGTTTGGAAAAGATAGAACAAAACAGTTGCTAGGGAGTTAAAAGCCAAGATAAAAAAGATGATAAGAGAGTACCTAATGGGAGTTAGTTACATGAAAATGACCTTTTCTGACTTTGGCTTAGAAATTTCTGCCACCTTATCAGAGCTGATGAGGAACTAATGAGTCGCCGTCGCCCTTCTGTAACACATCTGTGGTTGCGAGTGATAATGTTCTCATTTCGCTCCCTTGGTACATCACAATGGCCATTTAGTAACTCGCATAATTAAAAAACAATCAGAATTGATGAGGTTCTAAAATGCACTGTTGAATGATGAAGGATGCCAAGAACTCTCTTATTTAGGCATTTTGTTTGACTTAGAAATTACAGTGCTTGCAACATAAGGAACGGTTGGTGATTTTGAGCTGCCACTGAACATGCAGTTCACTGTGCAATGCAAAGAGTGATGAACTTAGAGTCACAATACCTGGGTTCAAATCCTAGCCAAGGCACTTTCTACCCATATTACCATGGGCAAATGACTTCATCTTTCTGATCTCGAAGATCCCTACCTAGTTCTTTATCTTAATATATAATTTTGCCTTGGTAGGCTCCAAGGAACTCTAAAAGATGACAGTCTCAGCTCTTGACATGTTTGAGGATAGAATACTTTGGAGGGATGGTCCTAAGTGAATAAATGGTAAGTTATTCATCTGAGTTGCTAAAGGGACAATTGCTTTTGTGGGGGTGATGCAGGAGTGTATGAGACATAGCTGCAATTAGAATTTTCCATTGTGTCATTTAAAAAAATTATCATGACTATAGCTGCGTTTGCTTAAAAAACAAGCTGATGTATTTTATACTTCTTGCTGCTGTTACAGCTTTGCTCATGGGCTAGTTGGGGAATTGGGGCTTGAAAGAAACAACCATCCAGCTTGTTCATATTTATTCTTCAGACAAGTGACCCACAGGGAAGGATGAGCATACATTCTTACAGTATGTCTGTTCAGTTCTCTCAACTTGGCTCTTAGACTGGGAAGAGGTAATGTGTTGGATTGCTCTTCTACATTGGGCTATCCTTCTCCAGGAAAACAGACAGATGCTTAGGTGGTAGAGTTTGGAGACAGTTCACTGGCCAATTATCTGTAACTGAAATTAGAGGTTACAACCCAAGGAGATTGGAACCCAGGAGGCGTAAATTGATAGGAGGAAGAGAGCATGAAAAGCGTGGAGCATGGGATACTGAAAGGGAGGTTGAGGAAACCATTGAGGTATTGTGGGAGCAGTGGGTTCTGGAAGAGTGAATCATGGGATTGAGAAGACACTACACATGAGTAAGAGAACTCTTATTTTGTCTCGTGTCAGTCCTATAATCTTCCTTTTCTTCCCAACTTGAGCTAGGACGAACGGTGGAGAGGGTTAAACCATTAGCGTTAAGACAGATGGGGAAGAATAGGGAGTAGAGGTGGGAAAAAATAATATTTAACTTTTGAAACGTGTATTTTAATGTTAGAAAATTCATTTAATGTGAGTTGTACTCTTCTATAAAATAATATCAATATTCTCCTAACATGTTTTCAAGCCCTAATCAGTACATTCGATACGTGAGATATTGTGATGCATACTATTGGCTCTGTATTTTAGCATTATCTTAACAGAGCAGTATCCTGTAGAGCTTAGTCTTAGGATACAACATGGGGAATTAAAGTTTTGGATTCCTCTGCCTAAGGATGTATTTCCCAGCTTTGTGGCCCTGTATCTACCCAGGAGAGAAAGCGAATCTGAGATCCTGTGAAGGTCTTCCCTGATACGGAGCTCTGCTTGGTTGTAAATTTAAAAAGTTATCATTTTGTCCCTGAAAAACAGCCTTTTGTGAATTTGAGTGTTCTGAGCATGGTTCTCAATATAAGCACATTTATAACAAAAGATCCTCAGACTTTTCCTTATTTAACAGAGCAACTAAATTACGTCCTTAAAATATGTCATGGGAAGTTGTGGTCTCTTGTAAGTTTTTGTGTCCCATGATGAAAGAGATCAAGACATTTTTCATGACATAGTGGGGAATGCAGCACTTTAGAGCTGAAGAATTCAATTTAATAAGTATTTATTAATGACCTGCTTTAAGCCAGCCACTAGACTTACAGAGAGAAGAGAAGAGATTTTTCAGAATTGGTCAATTTTGGGATCAAGGGATAAAATGAACTGCATTGTCCTGCCAGAGACATATGTCCTGCCATAGACATATAAGGATCCCCACATGAAGGAATTAGGATGTTGTGTTAGAAATAGCATTGGATTTAGACTCAGAGGATCTGGGTTCAGATGTCTGCTCTGCTGCTAATTAGCTGCGTGATCTTATACAAACCCAATTCAATTTATTAAACATTTTGTACTTAGCTATATGTGAGCCCCTATGTTAGACCCTGGGGATGCAAAAGTAAAGACAACATAGTTCCTGCTACCCTTCACCTCTCGGAAACCTCAGATTCCTCCTTAGTAAAATGAATTGAGTAGATAAAATAATCTGTAAGGGCCATTTTGACTCTACATTCTGTATGGGTGATTCAAATATCCAAGGCTAAAATAATGTATTATATTTACTGAGCTTTCACTGTATTTCTGGTGTTATTAAAACCCAACTCTTTTTGGGAACTTTATCCAAAAACCTGGAAGAATACCTTTTCAATTCTGTTTTCCTGGGATTTCTTAAAGTAGATGGTGGAAATTCCAAGTTCTGAAGCCGCTATCCATTGCAGTGTGGCACGAAGTTCTGCATCAGGGCACTCTGGCTCCAGATCAAAGTTTATCACCAATAGGTTCCTTTGGCAGTTGGCCGTTCCCACAGACAGTTTGGAAGTACACTCTGAGTATAGAGACAGGCAAAGATTTACCAGGTTTTCAATGTCAAAAATACAGCCAATTTTGTGTCAAATTATGGCACCTTGTCTTACCCTCCATGTTTTCTGACGGTTCTTTAAGGCATTCCTTTTCTTCAACAAGCTCACTTTAGGGAGAAAAACAGTAACAATAACATGCAGTTGGTAACACATAGGAATGAGATAGCCAATGGAAGATGAGATGATGGATTTCTTTTCTCCTTTTTTTTTTTGCTGAGGTTCCTCCCAACTCTAAATTCTGTAATTCTGTGAGAGGCAGAATGGTATAATGGAAAGAGACCAGACCTTGGAAGCTGGCTCTGACACTTACTAGCTTTGGTATCACAGCTTTCTCACTTCTCCCCTTTCTGTCTCAGCTGTAAAAATGGTGATGATGAAACTCACCCTATTGACTTCCCAGGGTTGCCTTGAGGAAAGTGTATTGTAAAACTTAAGCAACAGTAGAAATGTGAATTAGTATTATTATCACATAACAGTAATCACTGGGAAGATCGAGAAGGAGCATTGAATCCATTTGGTCGAGGAAAGCTGACCTAGATAGCAAGGATAACTCCTGGACTATTAGAAAACTTTACACCACATGGGGAAAAATCAAGTGAAGAAAAACTTGACTTTAGGATATGGTATTGCAAGAGATGCTCTGTTCTGTTTTTTTTTTCCTATCTATCCTATACAGATGCTGTTCAGAAGATGTTCTGTTTTTTTTCCTATCTACTCTATACAGATGCTGTTCAGAAGAGAATATTTTTTATTTGTATTTTTGTAGATATTTTTCCTGTTTCTGTGACTGAGCTTTTCTGTTTGGGTGTCTCGTTTTCACTGACCAAAGACCCAAAGGTACATACGTTGCCTTGAACAATCTGTTTCTTCCATTGCATGGAAGGAAGAGAAACTTATATTGCAATTTGGAAAACATTTCTTTCTTCCTTCTACACTGCTTTTATCTAAAATAAAAGGCAGAGAATAAAATAAAATGGAAAAGGCAGTCAAAGGACTGCAGAGTCTAAATTGTAAAAATCAGTGGCATTTATCAGGTCAAAATTCTCTTACCTATTACAGTGTCTGGCACATAGTAGAGGCTTTTAAAATGCTTATTGATTGACTAATGTCAATATGGCTCAGCACAAGGTTTAAGTGAATGGTATTTTTATGGTGTATAGGCTGTGTTTATCCTTTACCTTTCTTGGCTAGAACCTGGGAAGGCCAAAGGCTCAGGGAAAAATGTAGTTCTTATTGATTAAAAATATTTCCCTATATTCTCTATGACTTTGGTTGATATGGCTTTGGTTAATAAGATCCATTTCCATGGTAAGGTGAAGGGGATAAAAGTGAAGGAACCTGAAAATGACAGGTACCTTGTCCTTTGATTAATGCCTAATTGTTTGAAGAAGAATGGTGCTTCCTAACATGAATAATATTACATGAGAAAAGAATATAGTGCAATTTTTGTTGTCGTGGAGCCAGGAGATTCTAGATCCATGATGATCTCTGTTCCCAGGATACAAAACTTAGGGTTCTGAGCCCATTGAGCTGAACAAAAAGAGAAAACCTAGGTAAAGGAATGTTTGCTCAGGAAAGAGTTAAATTGAGGTCAGAGGAATTTTCCCAAGCTCTCCTTCCTGATAAAAGATGAAACTTATAATCTGGCATCTGTCTGCATTCTATTTAATATCTGGAAGGAAGCAGGGGGAGGAAGTTTAAGTGACAAATTTGAATTGCTAAAAAATTTAAGATTGATCCTTTAGTAAAACTATAGGCCAGAGACCTGATCAACTGACTCTTTAAAAACATTTTAGCTTCAAATGAGGACTGAGGAAATAAGTCCTAAAGCAATTACTCTTACTCTACTCTTCATTCTTTCTGGAGATCTAGATGCCCATGAATAGTAAGAGGACACATAGCCACTTAACAATAGATGTCATTCATTTCAGTTGATGGTGGGACTGAATGCAGGTTTAGGGAGTCATCCTGACCCATGTTACCCTGGCATTTCTTGGTATTTTACCCAAATTTCTTGCATCATGTTTCTAAATGTTCCTTTGTTCTGCTGTATCATGCTGCATGTAAGATCAGATAGTCTCATATTTTGAGGTAGCAGAATCATTGAGCAGGTACTCACTCATCTCCTTTCATGGCAACAGACTGGTATTGGGAAGCAAGATTGGTAGAGATATGCCTGAAGCAAGTAAAGGGAAAGCCAGATTCTGATGAAGACTGTGATTTGGCTTGGTCCAATTTAAATGGCCTTTTGCTTCTCTGTGTGACACTAGAGAGAATAAAGAGGAACCTCTGACAGTACTGATTACCTTCATCCAAAACATTGATATTGTAAGCTGGGGATGTGAAAGCCCTTCGAAGCTATGTTTCCAGGAAGCTGGTAGTGATGAAGGAGGACCTAATTCTAACCTTGTACCCTTACTCCTTACATGGGAAGCTTTAAATGCATTTTCCCATTAACAAAGAATGTGATTAAAACAGCAGTATAGACATGGTTCAATCCATGGTTGGGTGCATCTTGGATGATACAAATGGATTTTCAGATGAAATTAAAGTAGAGTTTCTCAATATCAGTTCAGTTTTGAAGTTACTTACTTAATCATGGGAGAAGAGGGCATGTTTTCCTGATAAATTTCCAGATCCATAATGCCAAGACTGCTAGTGGTACTACTGTTGCCATTGCTGACAAAGCAAAAATTTAAATATTAATGCCAGTCTCCTCCATTTGGCTACATTGCCAACATTTTAATTTGGTACCCTCTGAGAACACTTCCCTGGGGATAAGGAGGGGATTACTGCTCTGACCTTTGCTTCCCTCAATTATGTATGTCCACAATAAAGAAAATAATCAAGCATGTAAGCCTACAGGTCCACGCACAGGGAAATAAATAAATACAGGTATTAAGGGTATGTTTTTTCCCCTTGTGTTAGAAGCTCTTGTCAATGAGCAGCAAGAGATGTCTTGGGTATGCTTGCAGAGATTCGAATACCTCTGAACATGATGCATGAGGGAGATGTTTGAACACTTGGAGTGGCCGTGACCTGCAGTGACCTTCTGGGGACATAGGAAATTGATCTGAGTTCCCACAGAAAGCCGTACTTCAAATATCCACCCTTGGCAATTTGGTGGGGATTTTCCCATGTGGAGTTAGAAAGGATGAGCACCTGGTCCTTTGTTTTCATAAGAAGTCACAACACGGAAAGAGAAACTGGTGCTATGAAGGTGGCACAGTTCCTTTATCATAAGCATCTTAAAAAACACCTGTCACCTTGTATGCCTTGGAGAAGGAGGTAGAAAATATTGCATAATCCATAGAGGTTACACAATCACCATATGGTATATCTATAAGCCCAGCATATACTTATTGAAAAACATATATTTGAGCCAGACTTTTAAAGCTCTGTCTGTACGTGTGAAATGGAAGCAATCCAGTTTCTTTAAACCCACTGAGCTTTCTCACACCTTCTGTATTTTCTAAGGATACCTCTTGCAATTACGATTTTCAAAGGGCAATCACCAAGTGTGATATATTGTTGAAGAATTCCCTGATGGGCACTAAGGTACCAATTATGGAAATTGTTCCTCTTTGGGGTTGTGGTGCTACCTAAGTACTAACTTCTTGTATTGGGAGGAATCCAGGATGGAAACACAAAGCAAAATCTGTTCATTAAGATGCCACATCCTTTCTACCAAGCCCATAGCCTCAGCTGCTCAGCCATTCTTGTCACCTCATGCTTACAACCATTTTCTTTTAAGATTTTGAAGTTTAGGCCCAATGTATATAACATTTGGGAAGTTTGTCATTCTGTATGTGAACAAACCAAGTGACCCAGATTAGATATCTTTGAGTTGAAATTTCCAGTTAGTCTTCTAGGAAAGCCTGTGCTTTGTCTGTAGGGTAGCCAAGAAATCTGGAGGCAGATTGTGAAGTTGTGGGTGACAGCGTTTCAATTAGAAAACTTGCTCATTTTCTTTTTTCTACCTGGCAGAGGAGTGTTTTATATATTAAAGCCCTGGATAGTCCAAGAGTCTATTTCCTTCAAAGCTTCATCTTTAATACCTTCTCTAGTTTTTTTTTTTGTCCCAATGATACTCAAAGGAAGAGGGGGGAAACTGGGTCACACAATATATAGTACAGTCAGGAAGCACGTGCCTCATGTAAACCCAGCCTATGTTCCCTCTGAAATGTAATGGATTAAGGGAGAAAGTATTAAAATCAGAAGTTTTCTCTCTCTCTCTCTCTCTCTCTCTCTCTCTCTCTCTCTCTCTCTCTCCCTCCCTCCCTCCCTCCCTCTCTCTCCCTCTCCCTCTCCCTCTCTCTCCCTCCTTCTCTCTCTCCCTCCCTCCCTCTCCCCATATGTGTGAATACATATATAGTATGTGTATATATATGTATGTGTATACATATATGTATATGTACACGGAGAATTATAGCTAGTTAGCTGTATACCAAACACTGTGAATTGTGTCCTGATGAATGTTGTTATTGTTCTCTTTGTGACCTCATTTTTCTTTTTTTTTTGGCAAAGATACTGGAGTGGTTTACCATTTCCTTCTGCAGCTTATTTTACGGGCGAGGAAACTGAGGCAAACAGGGTTAAATGACTTACCCAGGGTCACACAGCTAGTATGTCTGAGGCCAGATTTGAATTCAGGAAGATGATTCTTCCTGACTCCAGGCCCAGTGCTCTATCTACTGCACCACCTAGCCTGATGAATGATTAGGACATAATAGTGTTTGGCATCCAGCAAACTAGGTATAATTTTCCACCAGGGACAAAGGCAGCCCTTGGACTTAGCCCAGGCTATGAGGTCATGGCAAGATGTTAAGGTATCTTAGAAGATATCATCACAAAGGCTAAAGTCTTCTTCATTGTATAGAGCCTGGAGGAAACATTTTTGGTGTTTGTATTAGATGCTCGTCAGGTGTTCTTGTATGTACACACACACACACACACACACACACATTTATAAAAGATACGTCCTGATTGTGGAATTTGCCCTAAGTCCATGTTCCCAAAAGACCTAAAATAAAAAGCAGCTACCTCATGGATCTCTCACTAAGCTGCAGATAGCTACTTGTGTCATCAGGATTGTCCTCATCGGTGACCAGCTGTGACCAGCTGCCTGTGCTCTCATCACTGCTGCTGTTGCTTTGAGGGTTCAGGGACTCCTCTGGGGCTCGGACTTCCACAGACATTCCAGGGTCAGGAGCATTTTCGGCATGAAGGTCAGCACTGTGAAACACAAGATGTTACTGAGACAGCTGACACCAAGTTGAAGTTTCCATTAAGCCCAAGGGTACTGTCTGGGTCGACACATTACAGATTCGTGCTACTTTATGTAATTGGGAGAAACATACTGAAGAGCTTTTCTTATTAATTTTAAAGTTCAAACTCAGCATTTAAAATTGAACACCCTGGCTAAAAGATGAATTTGTCAGTCTGGATGTACTTCAAATTTTGTGTCTAAATAATTAAAAAGAGTAATAACTTTCTAAAGCTTAGGACATCACAAAACAAAAGTTGTTCTCACTACTCTGTGAAAAAATGGCATCTGAAGCATTATCGACAGTATTTTAGTGGACTTGTTAGCACAATGTGAAATTTCCCAGCAACTAGGTGACACAGTAGATAGGATACTAGACGTGGAATGAGAAAGACTTGAGTTTAAATCCATCCTCAATCTATGTGACCTTGGGCAAGACATTTAACCTCTGTTTGCCTCAGTTCCTCATCTGTAAAATGGGGATAATAATAGCACTTATCTCTTGGAGATGTTGTGAGGATAAAGTGAGATAATATTTATAAAACACTTTGCAAACCTTGAAGTTCTATGTAAATGCTAGTTATTATTATTCTCCATTGATGCAGATCACAAATTATTAGCATGTTTTCATCATGTTTTATCCTTTTTCATATTTTTTCCATGGATCCCTACAGCGAGACTCTGTCCCTTTCAGTCTGTAATACATATTTTATCACCTCAGTGCTTTATAATGCTTTCCTCTGTATTAGTCTTGTCTTTCCAACTAGGTACTGAGCAACTTGAGGGCAGGGAGTCTGTCTTATATTGTATCTATATTATACCTAGTGCTGGGCAAAGATGTTCCATGAACATTTACTGATTGATTCATAGCAGTACAAATAGAAATACATAGAAATACAAAGGTATTTCTAGAGAGTTCATAAATTATGATGAGAAAAGAATTGGCACTAGATTTTATCACCTCATCTACTTTATCTAAATGTCTTCTTAATAAGGATTCATGGAACACTTGCATGGGCTGATGCAAAATGAAATGTGCTGTGTACAAAGCACCAATATTGTAAGATGATCAGCTGTGAATAACTTAGCTCTTCTCAGCAGATCCAAGACAATTTTGAAGGACTTATGATGAAAAATGCTATCCATCCCCAGAGAAAGAACTGATGGTATCTGAATACAGATTGAAGCATGCTTTTTTTTTTTTACTTTATTTTTCTTGAGTTTTTTTTTTGTCTGTTTTCTTTCACAACATGGCTGTTATAGATATGTTTTGCATGACTTCACGTGTATAACCTATATCGAATTGCTTGCCTTCTCAATGGGAGGGGAGGAAGAGGGAGGAAGGGAGAGAATTTGGAACTCAGAATTTTAAAAGCTAATGTTAAAAAATGTTTTTACATGTAACTGGGGAAAATAAAATGCTAAATAAAAATAAAAAAAAAGAATTCATGGGCTAAATAAAGAATAAACAAATCCTAAGCCTTATTAAAGGTGCTACTTCAGGGGTTGTTTTGCAAAATGTAGTGGATCTTTTAAACAAACATTTTAGTTTTGATATTTTAGTGCCTGGGGCAAGGAGCAAAACAGATCTTCAAGATTTTGGGTCTCCTTTTTGGGGAGAGGAAAGGTTTCCAGGCCATTGCTAGGTAGGCAAAAGGAAAGGAGCAGAGTAGGGCTAGACTGAGGAGGAGTTTTTCTGGGCTATACCATCTGTATACCATCCTATTTTAATTTATTATTCTTGCTAACTTAGGTGCTAAATTCGGTTCTGTCAAGTACCTTCTAAATTTTCATCCTATGGGGCAAAGCCCTTATCACCCTATCCTGTTAAGAACTTTGTTCCAAATCTGTGGTAAATGATGGGTCCTCAGCAACCTGCTGTTATTCCAGAGAGTGAACTATATTGCAGTGTGTTCTGACTTCATTCTGCAATTACCCTTCTCCTTCCCCTCTCAGGTTCCCTGGCCTCATTCAAGCCTCATCTCAAATCTCACCTTCTTCAGGAGGCCTGTCCTGGTCACTCCAGATGCTACTTCCTTCCCCTCTGAGATAATTTTCCATTTACTCTGTATGTATCTTGTTTGTACCTAGTTATTGACATATTGTATTTCCAAGGAGAGGGTAAATTTCAACAATATACTTGTCCACACAGAGAAGGAAAAAAAAAGTCTCCCTTTTATGAAAAACTCTGAAATGGCAAGTGCCAATCTGACCTTTTTCCTCTCAGATTTAAGTGAAATTTATTGTATACTCAGTTGTATTTTGTAGTTAACTTCAATTTTGACATGCAAAATTTTGCCCTAACAACTTTGTGGGCAGGATATGGCTGATCCCTTGCCCTTGCAAATCCTGGGAATTTTCCCACTCTAGTAAAACTACCTCTTAATTCACTACAGATTCCTCAGAGGAAGATACTAGTAAAAAGAAAATTCTGAGTGTAAAAACCTTCTGGCCTATCCTGAATAATATTGCTCACTTAGCACCTTTAGTATTTCTAAAGTTCTGCCTCAGTGAGAAGGATAAACAACATGAAAGCAAATAGTGTGGACAACAAGCTCCGGGCGAAAGACATGAAAGAGAAGAGGAGAAGATGAGCAGCTTAGCTTCTGATTGGTTTCTTTTACTCCTAAAGAGTAAATGGGATTTGGATTATTTGCATGGATTTGTCTTTCTTTCCCTCCTATTAATACTCCCTAACTCTGTAACAGGGGTTTTCAATCTTTTGTCATTGATCTCTTTGGAATTATGTTAAAACCTGTGGACCCCTTCTCAGATTAATGGTTTGTTTTAAATTCATAAGTGAAGGAAATGTTAAATTTCACTTAGGCGTTAGTGAAAATAAAGAATCTTTTCCCCCTATCCAAGTTCATGGACATCTTGAATTCTGTGGAGGAATCCATGGATCCCAGGTCAAGAATCTCTATTTCATTATCTCACTATCTATCTACTACCTCATTTGATGATCTCGTCTGCTCCCATGGGTTCAATGATTATTTTTTCAGATGATTTGCCAGATCTATATATCCAGCCCTAACCTTTCTCCTAAGTTCCAGTCCTGCATTCCCTCCTGCATTTTGCTCATCTCCAAATGGATGTTCTGTAGGGATCTCAAACTCAACATGTCCAAAACAGAACTTAGTGTCTTTCTTCTTAAACCTTCCACTCTTCCAAATTTCCCTATTATGACTGAGGGGACCATGATTCTCCCAGTCACTCCGGCTCACATCCTCGGTGTTGTTCCCAACTCTTCACTCTCATTCCACATAAACTTGTCATTTCTTCCTTCTTTACAGCATTTCCTGCATAGGTCTTTCCCTTTCCACTCACATACTCACCAGACTGCTTCAGGCTCTCATCACCTCTTGCCTAGACTATTGCAAGAGTCTTTTAATTGGTCCTCCTTACTCAAGTATCTCCCACTTAAATCTGTTTTTTTTAATTAGTTGCTAAAGTTATTTTCCTAAAAGATAGGACTGGCCAATTCACCCCTCCCCCAATGAATTAAACTCTAGTGACTTCCTATAAGGGCTAGGATAAAATGTAAAGTTTTCTGCTTGTCATTTAAAGGTCTTTACAACCTGACCCCTTCCTAGCATTTTAAGCTTTTTACACTTTACTCCTTTCTTCATGCTCTGCAATCCAGTTGCACTGGATTAATTACAATTCCTTGAACATGGCACTCCATTCATCAACTCTGTGCCTTTGCAATGGCGGCCTCCCATCCCTGGAATGCTCTGCCCCTTCCCCTTTACCTGTTAGGCTCCCTGACCTCATTCAAGCCTCGTCTCAAATCCCACCTTCTTCAGGAGGCCAGTCCTGGTCTCTCCAGATGCTAGTTCCTTCTCCTCTGAGATAATTTTCCATTTCCTCTGTAGACATCTTGTTTGTGCCTAGTTATTTACATATTGCATCCCCTAGGAGAAGGTGATTTTCTTGTAGGCATAGGCTGTTTTTGCCTTCTTTGTATCTTCAGCTCTAGTCACAATGCCTGGCATGTAGTAAGCTCTTACTAAATGCTTATTGACTGACTGACTATTAAGTACATCTAAAAATTCAATTCAATTCACTTCATTCCAACCTAACATGATCTAACTCAACTGAGTTCAATACATCCTAAAATTTTCTTGTTGCAATTTCCATGTTTCTTCTAATCTATGATTTCTGACTTGGTCATATATACCTATGGATTTTAAATTGATGTGAATGTTTTTATACAATTATTTAGATAATACACCTTGATTATCAGCTTAAATAATTTTTTATAAAGGTAAATTTTTCCATACGTAGAATTGTGCAGCTGAAAGCATTCTGGAAAAATTCTCTAGTCGCCTGTCTTTTCTCCAACTCAGCATTTTAATTTAACACAACCTCCATTTCTAGAGAAAGAAGTATCAATGAACTCCTTTATTTGTACCAGGTATTCTAAGCTGTTCCTTATATCACAAAACCTCTTTTTAACACCAATATTCTTCCTGGTGATGCTATATAATCGAAATTATGGGTAGTTCAGAGGAAGTGGACAACCCCAGGATGGGCATAGGTAGGTTAGTGTGTGATGGTGACTTTCATGAATAAAGTGGTGCAAGGGATATTATTCAAGAAATATATGATCAGAAAAGGAGAAGGGCTGGTCATGTACCAAGAATAAAGGAAAACAGGGGCCTGAGTATTGCACTGGTACATGTAAAATGTTAAATGCTCTTGACTCTAGGGCCTAGAGGAAGGCCTCTAGCATCTTCAGTAGATATTCTAAGATATGTTTATACAACAAGGAGTATGGACCAGAGTCACAGAGAATGAATAGGCATGGATAGATTGTAACATGCATTGAGTACCAATATCGATAAGACCATTGATTCTTGGAAAAACTTGAGTACTTATGCCTGAACCCCATTTCTTCCTGACTCTTCTGGAATCTCACCATTACTGTTGGATTTCATAGGTATTAGAATTTGTTTAGTGTAGTAGATAGGCTCTGGACTTGGAGTCTAGAACATCCACCTGGGTTAAAATCCTGCTTCAGACAAGTCCTAGCTATATTACTCTGGGCAAATGACTTATCCTGTCTGTACCTTAGTTTCCTCATTTGTATCATGAGGGAGATCTGACTTGGTGGCTTCTAAGCTCCAAACCTATGATCTTATAGTCTACTCCAACCTCTTCAGTTTAAGTATAAAGAAACTTAGACCCATAGTTGAAGGTCACAGAGGTAGCAATTAGCAAAGCCAACATTTGAGCCCTGGTCCTTTGAGTCCTAAGAAAATTCACTTTCCAAAACACCACACTCCACCACACTGTTGCCTATACATTGCCATCTTAATGCTCCTATAATGTGGTTTCTGGTCCCATTAGCCTATTGCAATTATCTATGGAAGGTCACCACTGACCTCCATCTTGCCAAATCTAGTGTCTTTTTCTCTGTCTTCATCGTTTTCCATTTCTGCAGCACTTTGAGAAAGTTTACCAGCCTTTTAAAATTAAACAAAACAAAACAAAACTGCCCCATTCTTACCTTGCATGCCATTTCATTTTCTAGCTTTATTAAAATTCTAGTAGTTATTTTTCTTATTTCCTAGCTTCTATTTCTCTCTTTTCTCCACCTTGGGTATTCCTAGAGCTCTGCCCTCCGTCTTCTCTTTCCTTTGTACCTCTCTCCCCCATGGCAGCACTACGTAAAGTCCTAGAGGGCAGAAAGTTTCCTTTTTATCTTTTCATTCTTAGCACCTAGTATAATGTCTCACACTCAGCAGGTATTTAATAATGATCATTGACTTGAATATTTATGTAGTATTTCAGAATCATAGAAAGTAAGAGCTAGAAGGAAGAAATTATTTCTTCTAAGACAATCATTTTCCTAATAAAGAAACTGGAGGTCAGAGTGGTTTGCCCAGGGCTGCACTTTTATTAATGACCCTGGGGTTTTTGATTGCAGGTTCGGTATTATTTCTGTTGCCCTATGCTGCTGCTGTTGCTGAAGGTCTCATCCATTGTCATGGTTTCATTTATAACCTCCACATGGACAACTTTCAAAACAGTCTTCATTTTTCACTTGAGCTCAGACCCCAGGTCTCTGTTTGATATCACTCTATCATTTCAATATTCAGAAGTCTAAACTTAAGTTCATATATCCCTCTGATCCCAACCTCATCCCAAACTTAGTCTTCTTTCCAAATACTCTGTTTCTGTGCTGCTATTCTTTCTTTCTTTCAGGCTAGTAACTTTGGGATTTTCTTTGACTCTTCTTTATTCCTTTTTTCCTTCAAAATGTCTCCTGAATTCCCCCTTATTTTTTTTATTCTTGTTGATCACACACTAGACAATCTCCCTACATTGCTGTAGTTCTGCCCTCTTTTGATAATAGACAATAACTATTCCTCATCCTGTGAAAGAAGTCATGCTTTCATAAGTCGGAAACCATGTCCATCACTCAAAAATTTTCCAGGTCTTTTAATAAGTCATGCTTAAGTCACAGAGATAGCAAAGCATAGTTCTGTTTCAGATGAACCATGTACTTATGCCTTTCCCAAACTGAGAAGTAGCATGGGATAGCAGTTAATATTGCTGAAGTTGGAACCAGGAAGCCTTGGGTTCAAAGTCTACCTCCGACACTTACTAGCTCTGTATCCTTAGGTATCCATCCCAGTTTATTCATGTAAAAAAAGGAATACAATGTATGAGACAAAAAGAAACTAAATCTGGAAAAAACGTAGCTGTAAGAACATGAGAACAGTTAGAAAAAGAGAAAACATTGCCCTTTCCTCTCTCCCTCCCTCCTCCTGCCATTAATGTACTACTTCTTTGCAGAATTGGTGTTCATTGCTAAGTGTTTGAATGCTCTCCCCTAGTGGCAGGTGTGGAAAGGGCTCATGGATGAATATTTTCAAGAATGGTAAAATCTGATTCAAAATATTTTCAACCTGTCTATTGGGACTTATGATTTTAAAGTCACTTCTGTGCTAAAAAAAGTATTCTCTTATTTTTAAGCAGTGAATATCCATAACTAACAAGATTAAATTAGACTGCTAATGTTCTCTTAGGCTATATTAATATAAGTGAGTCCTAGCATTCTCTTTATCAAACCTCATCTACATTATTATATTCCGTTCTGGGTATGGGATTTTAGTGGAACACTGACAAACTGGAATACATTCAGAAGAGTGTGATCAGGATGGTGAGAGTACCTGAAACCAGGTTACATGAAGAACAGAACCACTGTGCATCTTTACTCTCAGAGGCTTAGGGAGCTATTCCCAGCATTTAAGCATTTGAAGGACATCCAAGTTAGACTTTGTTTGATCCAGAGGGCAAAAGGAGGATCAGTAGATGGAAGTTACAAAAAGTCAGATTTTGGTTCTGAGTAAGGAAAATGTCTATGTCCAGAGCTACCACATGAAGTAGTGAGTTTGTTGTTCTTGGAAGTACTCAAGTAGACTGAGTGACTACTTGTTGGAAATGATATAGAAGGGTAAAATTCTGTCTTAAGTAAGATTTTGGACTAGATGACTTTTGAGTTATTTGATTCTGAAGTATTATGAATTAGAAGAACTTTATGATTTTTAATTTGAAGTCATCTTTCCAATTCCTAAATACTTTTAAAAGGATATTTGTGTCATTTCTTGCTTTCAAATACTTCAATTATAGGAGAAAGAAAGGAATATTGAAATGAGCTCGTATTTAATGCTCTTGTGGATATGTGGTAAATCTAAAAAGAAAGTTACAGTAGGGATTGACAATAAAGCCACCATAGGCCTCAGTTGTTTGATCTATGATATGGGGATAAGAAGGCATTACCTGCCTATAGGTAAGGAATCTAGACCAGATAATTCCTTGAATCCTCTCTCATCCTCAACATCTATGGTGAAATGCTATTTGTTGTAAATATGCATATGCACATGGCATACTACACATAGTATTCTTCACCTACCTGTTGTTTGTGATGGAGCTTGCAGCTGTGTTTCTGCCACTGTCCATTTCAGGGTCCTTTTCTTTGTTCACATCATTTTCTTTTGCTTCTCCAGTGCAGATATTTTCAGAAAGAACAGCTTCTGATTCTTCAATGAGGTCATCCCTTTGATCAGTTTCAATCTGAATCAAAGGCACTTCCCTCGAGCAAGAGGATGGACCTGTGTGACTCCCTGGACCAGTGTCATGGCTGGAGAAATGCCCTTTTTTAAAATCCACTTGTGTTTGTTCCATGGGAGGAGCTGCTTGATCTGGAGCTGCAGTGGGAAGATGTCTGTTTTCTGTTACTGAGTCTGTATTTGTGCAAGCAGAGGAATCCTGATGAACCACCAGCAGAATGTTTCCGTTCTCCTCAGTGCTTGCACCTAATCTGTTAGCATACTGTTTTACGTGACAGGGAGAACCTCTCGAAACAGGATCAGCATCTGTCGCTTCTGTCTCATCTGCTATGATTTTATTTTTTTGCATAAGGGCTTGAATTGAGTTTGTCCACGTCTCATGAATTAACATGCTTGTGATCTGGTCTGTCCTTCCTCTCTGATATAGACAAGAGTCAGACTTGCAAAGGCCTGATGAAGACACGTTGTTTCCCGGTTGAACACTTAAGAAGTCTTGCTGGCCATTCTGAGCAAAGCTGTCCAGAGAGTTTGCCTTGACTGGAGCGTTCACTGTTAGCTTGGCACAAGAAGACCTACTCTCTGGCACAGAAAACTGTCTGTAACAAAACGGGGACTGGGGAGAAGGAGATAGCAAACTGGTGCCCCAGTCTCGGCTGCTTCTGCTAGAGGATATGCTATCTTTACTCTCTCTGTCAAGGTCCCTTAGCATGTACCTATAGAACTCCTCAGTTATACTTTCTGTGCTGGATTGCTTAGAGGGACAGCTGGGCTTCACACTGAGGTGTCCGTTCTTTCGAGACACCTGCTGCAGAGCTGAGGTTAGGATGGTGTTTGCATTCCTGCCAGCATAGTAATCCAGCAGTAAATCAAATCCCCTCCCTTCATTTTCCATTTGATTCACCATGAACCTGGAGAACTCATCTGTAATGCTCTCACAGCTGGACTGTTTGGAGACAGAGCTGGCTCTGCTAACTGGGTGACTCAAGGTATTCATTAAACCCAAGCTGTTTACAAATCCTCGGGAATCTGAATCCTCTTCAGGGATGCTTTCACAGCTAGATGCTTTCACACGATTCAACCTTTCACCTAGTAACCTGTTTCGAGGATGATTCTGAGCTTGCCAAATTCCATCCACCATAGAAAACTCTGTCAGATTCATGATCTTGGCAGCTACCTCATTCGCAAAGATGTTGACAGAGTCCGGAACATCATCGAGATTGACAGACTCATCCACGACCCTGTTCATTAGCCTCTCTTTAAGTTCAGGGTGCTCATCAGTTTTTCTTTTTATCTCACTAAGTCGAGGGGGCTTGTGCTTCCTGACAATAGATCCATTGGCCTGGGTTTCCTTTCTTTTCAGAGTTCGGCAGGACAAGCTTGGAGTCATCAGATATTCATTTCCCCTTTTCCAGGCACAAAACCAGGGTTGCTTTCCATTTGAATTATCCAGACAGATTGCAGCTATTTCTGTTGCCATGGAGACAACAGTTTCAGCTAATTCTTCAGCAAAGTCTATTACACAGCAGTTATCTGCTGAATGTTTAACTTGTAGCATAGGTTGAGACGAAAGCATCGAGTTGCTCCCTAGTTGAGACAGGTTACCTTGAACCTCAGTATTGAAAAGACTGTCATGCTTGCGTTTTGCTTGGGTATCTGGGTTGATGATGGATTCAGAATACATCAGTTCTTGCGTCCCACTGCCTGGTAATGGATCTGAAAAGGATCTGAGTCCATTCCTATTGTGACTGAGCCTCTGATTAGGAACTCGGGGGTAATCGCCAATGGTTTGTTTTGGGTATCTTTTCTGAAGAGATGTTTTTGCAGCCAATGAATTATGGGCATTGTTATTAAAAGACAGTTCTGATGGAAGCATGGGGCTTTCAAAAATGTTTGGCATTCCTCTGCTATTATTATCCCTCTTTGGATGTGTGACATCTGCAAGATCTTTGACAGCACTAGCATTGTACAAATTATTAATTGTGCCACTGTTGGCATGGTCAGGGGCTCTTGAGGCTGTTTGACTAGCTGCTGTCTCTGTTAGCTGCTGGTCTATTTCTGTTCCTCTCCATCTGTTGTTCTCCTTAGAAAAGATGAGGGGATGCTCACTGAACTGTGTGATGTTGCTCATCTTCTTGAAGGTGAAGTACATCACATTGAAAAGCAGTTCATTTACAGTTTCCATAAGGATGTCCTGGGTATTCTTGTCTGGATCCCCAGTGGCCTCAGAATCGATCATTTTCTTTTTCCGGTTAACTTCTTCAAGTGAGTGCTTCAGGATAACATTGGATAAATCCTCTGCTAGCTCATCCCCAAGGGTTTTGTCTAAGCAAAAGATCTGAGGCCTGGACGTGGTTTCAATAATCCTTCTGTTCATCGACTCCATGAGATTTCCAGTGCTGCTGTAGGTATTAGGCTTAGTCAGAACCACAGATGCCTCCTTGAGAAGGGCCTCTGCAATGCTTTTGTTTAAGGTCTCCACGTTACTGCCCATGGATATGCTACCATGGAGGGTGACTGCTGCAGAGGCCTCTGCTGCAGACAAGAGGCCACTTGATGCCACGGGACACTTATCTTCTTGCATTTCCCCAAGACCACAGACAGCGACGGCACTAGCCACCTGAGTCATGCCACACAGTGCTGATGGAAATGAATATTCCATGCTTGTAGCATCTTGAAGTACTTGGGCAGCTGGTCTTTGAAGCTCCTCATTCCCTAACATTTGACCATTAGCTGCTGAGCTTTCTTGCTCTAATCTGAATCTTTCAGTGGCCTGAGGACTGGAAATAGTTCCAATGACAGTAGCAGCACAAGCTAACGCTACTTCTAGAGCACTCTGGGGAGGTCTGATGGATTTCTCTTTGTGAAGTTCACCTGCAATGTCAGCTGAAGGATCAGACTGTGTCCAGTGGCCAAGGCTTGGGGGGTTTGTCCCAGACCATTCAGATACAGTTTCACCACTGTCTGGACTCTGTACAATGACTATTTTGGGAAGTTCCTGCCATGACCTAGGGAGCTCTATGTCTTCTGCCGTGCAGCCTTCTGAAATCAAAGCATTTTTAGTGGGGACATTTGCCACAGATCTCATAGGGCCTGTTGGTTGAGACTGGGACAGCCTAATAAATGCGTCTTGTAGGACAGATTCTGCCAGATTTGTTGCATACTCGCCAGTTGTTCTGCCTTCGTCTTGCAGAGAAGGATGAGATTGTTCTTTATTCTTCAGACTCTCCTCAAAGTCTGGGTTCCCACTGTGTTTCAAGATGGTGTCACATACCGATGTTAGTTCTTCCTTAACCATTCTGTCCAAATATCTCTTGTCCAGAGTCTGCAAGGCATGAGAACTTTCTGCTGGACCTTTACAGCTTTTTGCAGAATTGCTAATAGATGGTCCCTCTTCCCCAGATATGTCACCTTTCTGTTGCAGTTGCTGGGCCAATTGATCTGTACTTGGAAAAATAATTTCTGCTGCTTTCCTCAGTGTTCCTTCCAGATACCTTGAGGATTTATGTGAAGTGGCATTATCTTTGCAAATATAATTTTCTTCAAAAGTATAACGTAATTTGCCCTTTTTGCAATTCAGATCCCCTTGTGTAACTCCCTTTGACTTCTTGCTTTCTGAAACATTGACTGAGATATTTACATTTTCATAACCTAAAGAAAAGAAAATGGAGTCATCATTAGCTTTTGAATATCAAGTTGTCATTTTTTTTTCAAGGAAATGAACAAAAAAATGCCTATGAGGTGGTAGGCTGGATAATTTCCATCATAATAGCATTTTTGGTGTCCTTTGAGAGAAGAAAATACACTAGACTTAGAAATTTTCTCTTTGATTCTGGAAAGCCAAGCAATAATATAGCTTTTATCAGAGGGTCCAACATATACTTAAATTGGACGTTAGAAATTATTTGTATAATGAACAACAAGCTTCATCCTTTAGAAAGCTACCAGAGAGAGCATCATGGTCCTGTATTGCCGCCACCTCTATCCGCTCACCCCTGACTACTAACAATGGCTACACATGTTAGTCTTGCTACAGAGAGTTTCTGACACATTACAGATATTAGCTCTGAATCTTTCATGGAATAAACTTTAAGAATATTAGCAACAGCTTCTGGGGCTCCCCTCTATGAGTAGCAGGAGAGTGGTAGGAAAAGGGGAGGTTCACTATCTGTGGTTACAGAAGCTATTGAGAAATCAGTAGTAGAGTATGCCTCCCTTCTCATCAGACCCTCAGAATCTTGGCAGTTAGAAAATATTGCTTCATCTGTACCTTAAAGATAGGGCACTGGACTTGAAGTCAGGAAGTCCTTTGTTCAAATCTGGTCTCACTAATTGTGTGACCTCACACAAGTCGTTTAGCCTGTGTGCTTTAGTTCCCTTATAAGTAAAGTGAGGGGGGTGGAACTGATGGCTTCTACAATCCTTTTCAAGGTAGCTAGGTGGTACGGTGGATAGAGCACCGGGCTTGGAGTCAGGAAGATATGAGTTCAAATTTGATGTTAGACAGTTAGTAGCTGTGTGGTCCTAGACAAATCACTTAATCCCTATTTGCTTCAGAGTTCCTCATCTGTAAAATAGGGGCCCACTGGAAAAGGAAATGGAGGAACCACCCTAGTATCTCTGCCAAGAAAACACCTTGGAGGTGCATGAGGTCATGGAGAGTTGGACACAGCTAAATAATTGAACAACAACAATTATCCCTTTCAGCTCTAAATCTATACGACACTTTAATGATACACAGAGTATTTTTAGACACAAATAACTGGACAACAACGATCCCTTTCAGCTCTAAATCTATAAGATATTATGATATACACAAAGTATTCTTGGTATAAGATAGCATTTCACCACCCACACCATTTTACAGCTGCTACTAAATTCATAAACAATACTAACTCATACTTCCCTTAACCTATGCCCTTTAACTCCAGTAAAAGATGATGGTGGGGGTATAACTCATTCTGCTATATTAATTTCATTGGCATTTTGATGTCAGTACTTCCTGTCATCAGCAACATCGTTTCTATGAACAGAAAATCAAAGTGACATGCACAGAATCTCTGAGACTTAAGGTGGACTTTTTTTTTCTAAGTTTATAACTCCATCCTTAGAGGAGTCCCTTGGAAACAGGTCAGACATCTTTGAATGATCCTTTTTATTTATCGGAAGTATGTTAGTTCAGTTGGGTGAATGTGGTACTGTTTGGTGACTTTTACCGTTTTTATATTCATCCACCTCACTCTCATCCTCTAAGTGCTCCGACGCTGTGAGGAAGTCCTCTTCTATTGAGGACACAGAGCAGTTGGTGTCATCTTCCAGCTTGAAGACATTGCTTTCCTGATGTAGTTGCCTCTCCTGCACCAGCTCAAGGCCAATCAGAAATTTGTTGATTTCAAAGATGATACAATTGGTACTGTTTTGTCTGTTCCCCCTCGCACACTGAACCAAGCATATGTCTGGCAGCCAAGGATACTAGGAGAAGAAAAGAGAACTGTTATAGAAAAATCAAAACCTCACTTGATTTTCGCCCTGTCCATTCACAGATCTCTGTGGCAGATTCTGGGATCAAGAATAGAACTTCGGTTTGGAAATTTGCAGTATCCTTTATGGTGGTACTCATGAGCTAACTGATGAAGAAGGAAGCTTGGGAAGATAAAATGCCAAGGAGATAATTTAATATATGGGAAATAGTCAGTTGTATGTCAATGTTATTCCTCATTTAATTGGAATAAAGTTCCAGTTTGTTTCACTTTAGCATTTTATATCTCTATTTTGGTGACACTAAAGAACATTATTGATTTATTTGAAGTCAAACATTGTTCTTCTGCCAGTGAGAATAGACTTCCATTTTCTAATGAGGAGAGTCTTATATAAATCCCTTGGAAGTGAGTCATCCATCTCTGAAAGATCCTCATTGTTTATCTGAAGTAGTTAGTTCAATTGAGTAGAATGTGGTACTAATGAGACTGAAGTCATGAGTTTGATGCCTGGGTGGGTGTGCTGGATTTGTTCAATTCCATGAACAAAGATTGTGGCTGGTGACCTTTATTACTGTTCCTTTACAGTAAAGCTATACAAGGCCCAGAGTGTCTAATTATAGCCAGGTAATGAACATTTTTCATTTTCAAAGCACTTGGTAGGCAGAGATTACTTCCTTTACCACCCATGTGCAGAAACATGGAAATAGAGAGAAAGTGAAATGGCCACAAAAATGTGGGTCCTGGATCACAGTTCTGTGCCTGAGGTCAAAGATGAAGTAATTCTCCATAGTAATTTTTCTCCAACTTTTATCTTCATCCTTCAAAGAATTTGTCAGAATATTAATTTCTGCATATACATTCTGTTGCCATCTGAGATAAGATCAAGTTCTAGAATGGCTGAGCACTGAACCCTGGGCTTAGTAGGAGGTCATGCAAAAGGAAACAATTTCATCATCTTTCCCAGGAAGCATTAGGGCTTTGCTAAAGAATACCCATTGGGTTTGGAACTGGCAAGTGCCACCTTTTTCTTTGTCCCCTTTTCCTCCTCCCCAATTTATTTCTCATTTGTACCACTATGTGATTAATGAGGATCCATCAAAACAAATTTGGCCTAGAATCTAACAAAGGGCAGAATTATCTCTTCTAACTCCAAATTGAGTGCTCTTCCCTCTGGGGAGTTTGGGTGTCTCTAAATGTATAAGGTGAACAATGAACTTTAAAGGGAGTGTGGAGTTGGTTGAAGGATGATGTGAGGTGTAGAAGATGATAAGAATCCTTCAGGAGTAGGAGAATAGAAGAAGGTGTGTTAGCAGCTAGTTAATGATCCTCTAATGAGATACTATAGTAAACATGAAAAGTTGTGCCCAAAATTTTGTATGAGTTCTTGACCGATAATCTTTTACTAACTTTTTACTTTTCAATCAAACTCTCCTTGCTCAAGTGTGATTAATTAAAGATAGGCACATACAGCTGTAGAGTCAGGCCTAGTCAATGTCAGCATTAGTTTGCCAAGGGGCTCTTGGATGTCAGTTAGAATCTTTCAAATGAGTAATGAGGTTCTCTCAAAGATGAAAAAGAAAAGCATAAGGAGGAGGCATCTTGGTTTCAATCCATTAATGATCTAAGGAAGGAATAGGAAGTCTTCAAAGAAATCTCCTGTGAAAGTAAATACTTCTGGAGAATGAATTCCCACCCTATTGTATTTAGTCTGTAAACATGATGCCATGTAATCTGTGGATAATTGAAAAACCAAAAAAATCTTTTGAAGAAAGAAGAGATTTCTCATTAACCCTAAATATGCCCCAAATGGCCACTAATCCAATTCATTAGTAGGCATCTAATTAATGTTTTCTATATATAATTAGAAAAAATGTCCTTAGCATATCTTTTTTCTTTAGGCAAATACTGGTTCAAGTATAACCAAATGGTCCCTAGCTATTTATCCTAAAATTCTTGAACTGACTCCTGTTTTTTCTTCATGGATATGGAAGTCATTATGCATAGTGAAACGTATTCCTAGAATCAGAGTTAGAATGAATCTTTTCCCATAATGTGCACAGAGTGACGCATGCACTCTGTCCTGATCATAGAATCATGGATTTAGTTGGATGAGATCTTAAATTTGATGTTAGACACTTAGTAGCTGTGTGATCCTAGACAAGTCACTTAACCCCTATTTGCAGCTAGTAAACAGAGGCTTATCAAGGTTCAGTGACTTGTTCAGTGTCACAGAGGTAGCAAAGACCAGAGCTGGGATTTTAACACAAATCTTCTAATTCCATATGGCAGGATAAAGATAGTGATTTTAGATTAAGGAACTCTAGCTGCTTTTGCAGATACTATAACATCTCCAAATGTGGAGCAAAGTCCTTCCATCTTTTTTTCTTTGGTGACTTGTACAACCTCTGTCATGTGCAGAGAAAGGTAGGGGGCACAGTATGTGTGGCATGTTGGACTTGGGGTCAGAAGAGACCTGAATTCAAA
The DNA here is from genome assembly GCF_900497805.2 of Vombatus ursinus. Taxonomy (NCBI): domain Eukaryota; kingdom Metazoa; phylum Chordata; class Mammalia; order Diprotodontia; family Vombatidae; genus Vombatus; species Vombatus ursinus. Next base: position 4,142,021 of record NW_020954588.1, read on the forward strand.
GCCTGCCCCAGACACTGACCCTAGGCAAGTTACTTCAGTTCTCTCAGTCTGAGTTTCCTTATCTGTAAAAAGAGAGATAATAATAGCACGTACCACATAGGGTTGTTTTGAGGATCAGATGGGAAAGCCTTTGTAAAGCAATTTGCCATAAAGTGCTCCATAAATGTTATTATTATTATTATTATTATCTTTATCTTTATTATTTCCAGTAAGTGGTCATCCAGCATTTGTTTGAAGACCTTATGTGAAGAGGCACCCATTACCCACCCAGATAGTCCATCCTACTCTTCCACTTGTGGATAGCTCTCAGTATTAGGAAGCTTTACTAGTCTCAAGCCTGCTTTTGCTTCTCTGAACCAGATACCCATCATTTCTAGTTCTGTGCTCTGGTGCCTTCCCTCTGGGGAGTTTGGGTGTCTCTAAATGTATAAGGTGAACAATGAACTTTAAAGGAAGTAAGGAGTTGGTTGAAGCATGATGGTGCCTTTTTCCTGCTGGTACCAAGCAGGAAAAAACAAAACAAAACAAACAAACAAAAAAACACCTAACCCTTCTTTCATGGGATAGTTCTTCAAATACTCCAAAACACTTCTCATGTCTCTTCTCTAGGCAAAAAATCCCCAGTTCCTTCAAATGTTATGGAATTATCTCAAGGCCCTTTACCTTTGTGGTTGTGCTTTTCTGGACACTGCAGTTTATTGATGTCTTTCTAAAGTGTGGTATGCAGAATGGAGTGCAATCCTTATGATTGTGTCCAAAGTTTCCCAAACAATTTCACTTTGCAGTAATTTTTTTTTTTTACTATATTGTAACCAAACCTGCCTTTAATTTCACAAAAATTTCACTGTCATGCTAGAACATAGGTTCTTGGATTTAGAGCTGAGATGACCTTAGATATTATCTAGCCCACCCTGCTGCCCATTTTAAAGATGAGGAATGGAGACCTAAAGAGTTTGTGACCTGCCCATGGTTGCCAATGAAGTGACATAAATGAGGTTTTGAGCTGACGTCTAACAGGTCTGGTTCCAAACCCTAGCACTTTGTCTATGGCACCATGTTGCTTCTACATTTGATCAAATGTTCCTAACTGACCGCTGCATCATTATTTTCCCTAACACGATGTTTTCTTGGAACCCATTAATGATGTCAGACAGTCTGTCCTTGTACATAAGGTGAAAGAAGTCTGGAATTTAAACACTCAGTCTAGATATAGTGCAGCTGGGGGAAATCATAAGCATTAAGGGGGCTGAAACATGCAAAAATTGAGAATCTGGTTTAGGACATGAAATTTGGGAACAAGAGGGCAGAGTGCTCAAAAAAACAAAACAAAACCCCAAAACCCAGTGGGAGGGAATCAAAGAAGACAACTTTTGCTTACTGCATAATTTTGCCCAGGGCCAGCCCTACCAACCTACTCATTTTTCCCCCCACATAAATGAGAACTCCTCTGGAAATGAGAAATATAGAGGAAAGAAAAAAATAATTCAAGACCTTGCTGGAGGCACAGATGTGCTATGTGGTTTTTTTTTTTGGGGGGGAGCAGTTTTTCAATTTTGGTTTGTTCAAATTGCAGTGCAGGGTTTTTGAAACATCTGTTATTCTAAGCTTGACTTTGTCAGCCCTATATTAGGGTCCATCATTACCACTTTGGGGTGCATGACATCTTAAACTCTTTAGAGAATTTCAAACATTTTAAAGATTTTAATTTTCACAGTCAAATACATTAGTGCCTCCTTGTAACAAGCTCACCCTTTGGTGGATTTCTTTCAGTGACATCTATCTCCTGACATACCACCAAAGACGGGTAAAAGCTGGTGGGCTCATCAAGGCCAGGTACATTCTGTTCCCTAATGTAAAGGAGTTCTATTGCCTGTGGTTTCCTGAGCAGCTCATATGGTTACAAGGGTCAAGTTGACTTTAAGCAGGACTTTAAACATTTCCTTTTGTATGAAATGAAATGGCATTCTCCATCAAATGACTTATTTGATGGAAATATATTTTAAAAATCTTTTTTTTTTTTTTACTGAACTTACATTAATGAAGTAAAGGATATCAACAACAGGGCTATGAAAGCTTTTGTGTGAATGAGTAACTTAACAACTTTCAACTTTGCTGAATTCACCTGACATTGGAAGTAATAGCCATATCACCTGAAATCTTACTGTTAAGTTGAATAACATTCTTTGGTTACTATTACATCCTGGAGAATTAGGTGTTTATAGTTGTTTCTTTTAATTGCTTCATTATGGGGGCAGGGGGGACTGGGGGTGGAGGTAGGAATTCAATTCTAGGCCTGAGACTCAAAGACCTTAAGCTATTAGCTTAAGGGACTCAGAGATCAGAGATGCTATTACAGCATCACTTTCCCTTACATCCCACTATTTTGGCTTTCTTGTCTGACCTGAGATTACTCTTTATTTAATGATAAAATACCCCAACTTTTCCGATCATACTTGAAATCACTATATTTTATAGCAGCAATGTTATTAAATGAACAAACTTTTATTAAACACCTACTATGTGGCAGATATTTTGTTAGACTCTAGGAATACAAAGACTTTTGTGGTTGCAATTTTCAGTCGTATTTGACTCTTCTTGACCCCATTTGGGGTTTTCTTGGCAAAAATACTGGAATGGTTTGCCATTTCCTCCTCTAGCCCATTTTACAGCTGAGGAAATTGAGGCAAACAGGGTTAAGTGACTTGCCCAGGGTCACAGAGCTAGTAAGTGTCTGAGGCTGGATTTGAACCCAGGAAAAAGTGTCTTTCTGACTTCAGGCCCAGTGCTCTATCCATTGCACCGCCTCTCTGCTCTATGCAAAGACTAAAAATGGTCTAAAAACTATAAAATGAAGACTTTTAAAAAAGAAGCAGTCACTGCCCTCAAGAAACTCATATTCTGCTAAAAGTTGGGTGATAAAACAACATGTCCACCAAAAAGTAATGCAAAATATCAGCAAAATAGATATGCAGTAATTTCTGGTGAGGGGTAGCACTAGCAATTGTGTGGGGGTGGGGGGAGGCGAGGGCTGGGGACAGGGCTTTTGTAGGAGGTGGGCCTGCTAGAGCTGAGCTTTGAAGGAAGCTAGGGATTCTAAGGGCAGCTTAGATACACTAAGATAGCAAATTCTTCCTCACTTGCAATGTTTATAGAGCCTGGATGACCATCTGGGAGTTATAGATAGTAAGTAGTACTGCATCAAACTGGGGGGCTGGGTTAGATGACATCTAAGATCCCTTCCAGTTCTATAATTCTAGGCATCTGTGAGCCATAAATCTTCACCAATTAGTGATATAATTCCTAGGACTTGATTCTACCAATTTGAGATGTTTTATAGCAGATTTCAATTGAATGTAATCCTTAAGGTTATCATTCCCAACATTTTAAGTTAATTTAACTATGAAATGGTCCCTAATCTTTCTGAGTTGGACAAAAATCTGGAAAGCAGTGGGGAAATCTACTAATTAACCATAGACTTAAAAATGTTGATTTTGAAGATTTGCATGTGTAAAAATAAACAAAGCCACCAATGATTAACTTTTCTCTTCTGTATTAGGGCACCAAGACTTAGAAAACACTTGTCTCCTTACAAATTGCATAGGATTATGACTTAATTCTCATCCTTCCTTTCTTTCCCTTCTGATTCTCCTCATTTCCCTTTTCCCCCCTTTCTATCCTCCTCTAGTGATTAACTGCTAGGAACAAGAGGTTATTGGAATGTACAACTGACCTACCAATAACTTTCTGTATGGACTAAAGTAAATTACATTATATTTAGGCTTTGTTTAAGGTTCTTCCTATAAAAAAGTGAAGGACATTAAAATGTTTGATAGCCCACCAACAATGCGCAGTATGAATACAAATGAACATTGTTCTGTAAGACAGATAAAACTTCTTTGATCTCAACATCTAAAGAAATTTCACTTGTGATCTGCTTTTGTATTTAAGCCTGTTAGTCTTCAAAAATGAGCGTTGGTATTTTTGGTACTGCTCACAAATGCCTTTTTTGGCTCATGTTGGAGGAATTAGGATACGGTAAGCTCTTATTTTTGATTTAATCTGCAAAAAGCATGGTTGTCTCTGAAGGAGATTCCACCTCCCTCCTTCCCTCCCCACTAAGATGATTTTATCATTCTTACCTTAGAAACTTCAAAATCAGCATGGAGGTTTCCTGAAGATAATCCACTCAGAAGGACAATTTCATTTTCCTTTGGTTGTTGGACATTCATAGAATTGATAAGCTTTGGGAGATCTGGTGACACGTTGACCAACTTCTGTAGAGTGAGAATCTTAATTTAGTTCAGATTTATAGCATTTCCATTATTTAAATGAGGGCATTCTTGCAATGACTTATTCAACCAAAATACATTCAGTTAAATTGTGTCCCTTTCCTCCCACCCCAATATTCCAAAGCTACTTTATTTGTAAAAGTCATTTATCCACTAATAAGCATAAGAACAATCTTTTTTGAATCTGCTGAGGTTAGAAGAAGTAGAAATAGCTTTGAATTGAAGCCTGCATATTCCAGTTTATCTAAGGGAAAAAATTCCTAACTATAAAACTGGAGAAATTAGAACATATTGATGTGAATGATGCTCTTTAAAGCCTTTTTCCAGGTCAAATGTTATTGTTTTTTAAATATAATGTCCAGGTTATAAGGTGCTTGTTTTTAAATAATAATAATGATAATAGATAAATAGCATTTATATAATACTTTTAAGATTTGCAAACCACAGTACATAGATAATCTCCTCTGATCCTCACAACAACTCTATTAGGCAAGCGCTATTATTATCCTCATTTTACAGATAAGGAAACTGAGGTGAGAGATTAAATGACTTGCCTAGGATCACACAGGTAGAAAGTGTCTGAGGTTCAATTTGAATTCAGGTGTTTCTGATTCCAAGTTCTTCCCCATTATAGTACTTGGCTGGCTAGGTGGCAGTTTGTATCTAACTTCTAAAGCAGTTTGTGTCTGATTCTTTATGTAAAACTGGTTGCTAGAAATGAAGAATGGGTATTTCTTTCTGAGAGAGTAGTCAATAACCTTATGTTGGGGAAAAAAGAAATTTCCAATTTAATTGCTCATCATGATGCCATTAAGACCAAAGTCTCCCAGCTTTTTTAATCAGCCACTCAATCAATAAAGATTTGTGGTGAAACTATAGCTTGGGTGAAGGAGAGTAATAAGGATAGAAAGATAGGTTAGAGTGAGATTATAAAAGGTTATAAAAACTTTTAAATTTTAAACTGAGGAGTTCAGATTTGAACCTAGGGGGTCACTGGAGCTTATTGAAAATCACTTTGGCTGCTCTATGATGGATGGATTGGCAAGACTTGTGGCAGAAGGACCAATTAGAAAGCTATTGCAGGAGTCTGAGTGAAAGGTGATGATGATGGTGGTTGTGAGAAGAGATGAAGATGGAAGCAAGAGATATCTTAGCTGGAAAGGACAGGACTTAACTAATTGAACATGTGGGGTGAGTTAGAGGCAGGAGTCAGTGATGTTCACAGAGTTGTGAACTTAGCTGACTGGAAAATGGCGGCGCCCTGGACAGATATAGGGCCTTTTCCTAATGAAGGATATGTAAGAATTATGGGAAATGGGCAAAACTCTGGAAGTTAGGAAAAACTAAAGTTGTTGACTTAATGATTTCTAATAGCCTAAGGCAAGTGATAAATAGATCAACTTAAGCAGGAGAGTTAAGTTACCAATGCTCAAAAGCAATAAGAGAAAAGCTTTTGATGACAAGTTGGCTTGAGGTTCTAAAGCATGACATTTGAGATAACCATTCAAACTAACATCCTTTCCTCTTTGCATCTGTATAAAATGCTTCCCTTTCCCTTGCATGTGTCTCCATTGATTGTCCTTGATGCTCTTAGTGGATTGGAATCTTGCCATGTTGAATTATCCTTTCTTAATTAGTATGATGGCACATGAAAATGAACTTTATTACCACCATGTAAATGACTAACAGAGTTTGCTAGAAGAAAGGATCTGTATGACAATAAGCTATTACCATCCCGTGGAAACTGTCCAGGGACTGATCATCCAGTCTGAGAGGTAGCCAGGCCCTCTTGCTGCCTGTCTTTTGCTCATGACAGTGGGCATTTTCAGTAACATTTTGACCAGAAGGTACATAAGAGAAAAGAAAGTGAAATAAAACTTTGCTTGTTCCTAGCATTCTGCCAAAGCTCTTGTGAGAGAGCATTGATGTGATTAGTTAAAATGTCAGCTTATGTTCTTTGTGGCAACAGTATTGTCAGCTGTGAAGAACTGATAATTTACTAGTTACTTTATTGATCTATATGTAGACAATTAAAAAAACAAACAAAACAAAAACAGCTCTGAACAGGTAGTATTTGTTAGTGCATACCTATACATGGTGTGTGTGTGTGTGTGTGTGTGTGTGTGTGTGTGTGTGTATGTTTTTCTCCCCTTCAAAGAAGCCTCATTTTAGAGGTTTGGTCTATATCATGACCATCAATATGTTTATCCCCAATAAGCATATCAGAAGGCAAGTGAATGATCAGTTATTTGGGAATGCCAAATTTATTCTACCAGGGACTGCAGGAAGGAGACAGACACAGATTTGGAAACTGGAGACACCTTAGGGCACAACTTAATTAGACAAAGCAAAATGAACATATGCCTGCCTGATGGGAAAAGAGGAACTTTGTTGTGATCATCATTTCTCTCAGAAGTCTTCCAGAATCTGCAGCACTTGTGAAAGGTAAAAAAAAGCAAATAATGTGGGGATGCTCCTGGGCTGTGGGAGCTTATAGAATGTAGTGGTAACCCTGGCTCATTACCTGTTGTAGGTGCTCATTGCTGCAGTCTTCTTTGGTGACATCCAGGTTCACAAAACACACCTACAATTAAAGAGAAAAGAAATTTAAGGAGTGCACATGTGTATAGAAATAGAGTGTCAGACCCTTTAAAAATCTGATAACACATATTTCTGTAGGGCACTACAGTTTTCAAATCATACTTACAGTATCTTATTTTGATCCCCATTGCAACTTTGTGAGGTTGGAAACCCCGTTATTATTGCTTCCATTTTGCAGATGAGGAAACCAGAGTCTAAGAGGTGATATGATAAGCCTAGCTAGCAAGTGATAGGATCTGGTCTCCTGTCTCTTAGGCTGATGCTGCTTCTGCAGAAATTGGTTGGGCATTCTTAATAAATGAATGAGTTACTCATACCTCAGATAAATAGAATGTCTTTATTAGGGAAGATGTGTGATCCTTGATCAAACACATAGTTTTGGGAGGGACATACATGGAGGAGAAAGATTCCCAATTTAGAAGCCTGATGTTCAGAGACAAAAAGAAAAGTTCACTGGGGGTATTCCCTTGAGGCCAGTGCTCCCAGAAAAACTCTCTTTCATGGACCCTCAGTATTAAAAAGGCTGCTAAGGAGAGTAAACATGAATACTATAGGAAAGGGATCCTGAAAGACCACCTGGCCTCATGCTGTTATCTACTGAGTTCCAGAGATTCTATAGCTTCACTGAGATTTGTGAAGAATCTTCAGAAGCACCACATGCTAGGGAGTAAGAAGACTTATTAATGACTTCCAGCAGACTACTCCTCCCACCCCCCCTCCACCCTTTTAAAAGGAAATGAACACTTCTTTTATTAAATTTTATGAGTATTAATGTGAGTTTAACCAACAGATTTGACATCTCAGACCTGGGACTTGGTGTGTCAAATTAGGGATGCATGGGAGCCAGTGTATATAGAAATGGATATAGATATAGATATCAATCTCTATGTATATATGTACATATATGTGTGTATGTATATATATATATACGTATATATATATATATACATACATACATATATATAGAGAGAGAGAGAGAGAGAGAGAGAGAGAGAGAGAAACAGAAACAGAAAGAGAGGAGGCTGGGTGATTGACAAAGGTGATTGAGGACCTGACAGTTCTTGAGAATACATGATTGAAGACTTGTCAGTCCTTATTGCCTGCCCAGCAGCTGATGTCAACTCAGTAAATCAATGAAGTCACTCCCATCCTACTTAAAGTAAGTGATAAGATGCCAGTACCTAAAGAGTTGAGAACAAATTTTAATCAAATAGCCAATCAAAGACTTCAGATTGAGTGTGAAAAGTCCCTTGATAAACTGAAGTGGTTTTACAGGTAGAACATTCAGATTGGTTGAAGAAGCTTAGTTCTGTGATAAAATGTCAGACCAGTGTAAAATAGCAAGATAGAGATTTGGAGTAGAGAGATTTTGAGGGTCTAACAGTAGAGAGGGAGTAGGGATATCCAGAGCTGAACCAGAGAGAACTGGCAGCCCCAGGGCCATCCAGTAAAAGAGAGAGAAAGTAGGGTTGTGCTGAGGAAAGGAAGGGAAACATTAATGAGGGCCATGGCCCTACAGGTCACTTGGATCAGAGAACTTGGGTTGAAGCCACTATTTGGACCCACCACCTCAAGGATGGAGAAAAGTTCCTTAGAAAAGGTCTGCTCTTTACCCAGTTTCCCCTCCCAGTGTCTGTTTATCAACCAACAGACATGGTAATACACAACACTGCATTATTACCCAGATCTTTTCAGTAACCGATTTTGCCTCAACCACCAGGAGGTGAGAGGTTAACTAGAGTTAGATATAAATGCAAGGGTAGAGAGCCAAATTTCTGCCTACATGTTAAAAATTTCTTTAACTGGGTGTTCAGAATGGTTGTGCTTGTCCTTTTGTCTAAACTCCCTAAAGCAGAAGACAAGAGAACCCCGGGGACCTAAGGAGTCCATATTTCACCCCTTGGAGTAAAAAGAGCTAATTGTTATAAGCAGGTGTTAAAACAGGATCAGAGATTTAGAGCTTGACAGGACCTTGGAATTTCCTCTGACCTTGCTCATTTTACAGTAAATGAGGCCAGATAGGAAAAGAAACTTTCCCAAGGTCTCATGGTAGTAAGAGAGAACACTGGGGATTTGAACCTAGACCCACTGATTCTAAATCTAGTACTTTCTCGATGCCCCCTGAGGTTGTGATCCTATTATCATGACCATATGGTACAGTAATTCAGGGACTCATGACATGAGAAGGCTTAAAGCTGTGCAGTTGATTCTACTCAGTCTGATTATTGAGAATCAGGCTTCTGACTTAGGAGTGACTGGGGCCCATCTATAACATTAACCTGACCCTGCAGCTATCTCATTAGAAATGTTGATTCTGTATTTATTTTATATGTCCTTTAAGGAAAATGGTCTATTACTTAGTGCCCTCTATCTCCCCCCATCCCCAACCCACTTGTGTTTCTCTTGTACTCTTTGGTCCAGATGACAGTGAGGAGGAGGCAGTGGGGAAGGGGCACCTTTATCTCTGATAGTAGGTTAATCTTCCTTCAAATAAGGCATTGGATGTTTTGAACAGGATGCATTTAATCCTTTGAGTGCTATGATGGGGGTGGTGGCGGCGGGGAGGAGCTCCTTTTTGGCTTTGAGTAAACTGGCTGCATTTTCTGCAGCAGTGTAGAAACTGTGGGGAAATGGGCAAGGGAAATGCAGATGCTCAGCAGTTCTCAAACTTTTTGATCTCAGTACTCCCTTTACACTCTTAAAAATTAATGAGGACTCCAAAGAGTTTGTATTTATGAGAGTTCTACCTATTGATTTTTACCATGTCAAAATTTATAAACTTTAAAAAAATTTATAAATTTATTTAGGATAATGGTAAACCCAATTACATGTTAACATAAATAACATTTATATGAAAAATAAGTATATTTTCCAAAGGGAAGAAAATTTAGTGAGGAGAGTAGCAATGTTTTACATATTTTTGCAAACTTCTGGATTAGTAGAAGACGGATTCTCGTATCAACTTCTGTACTCCATCTGTTGTGATATGTTGTTTTAATTGAAATATATGAAGAAAATTCAGCCTCATACAGATATGTAGTTGGAAAGAAGAAGGATATTTTGATAGACAAATAATGTATTTTTAGTATTGTTATGTTAGTATTGTTATGAATTAGTATTGTTATGAAAATAATGATGATGATAACTAACATTTATATAGTGCTTACTATGTGCTAGGAACTATATTAAATACTTTGCAATTATTGTCTCATTTGATCTTTACAACAACCCCAGAAAGCAGGTCCTGTTATTATTTCTATTTTACAGATGAAGAAACTGAGGCAAATGGTGGTTAAGTAACTTGCCTAGGGTCACACAGCTAGTTGGTGTCTGGGGCTGGATTTGAACTCAGGTCTTCCTGATTCCAGGCCCCACATTCTATCTACTGAACCAACTAACTGCCCCAAATAGTTTTGACCTTGTGGACTCTGGACCTCCAGAGTTCTTGGGCACTTTGAGAATTGCTGGACCAGATGTTTAAACCTGCCATGGACTTCAGTCACTATCAGTCACTGATAGATTGATAGGTGATAGATTGAAGTCCATGGCAAGTTTAGTGGGTTTAGTGAAGCCACACAGTCATGATGAATGAGGGATTTCATAATTAGCATTTTCCCACTTTCTGTGTCTTGGCATAAGGATGTTGGCATAAGATTTAGGCACTGACCAAAAATTGATCTCCACATGCAAAGATGAAATACTTGTCTGTTGGGTAGAAGAGCTAATCTGGCAAGGCACTGGAAAAAGAATGGATCAAGAGTTAGAAAACCTAAGGTTAAGTTCTAGTGCCCCCCAGGGGAGCAATGTAACTCACTTAACCCTTCTGTGTTTCAGATCCCTCATTTGTAAAATAGAGATAATAGCATTATATATTTCTCAGAGTTTTTGTGAAGAAAATCTTGTTTAGCTTTAAGGTGCTATATGTGAGCACAAGTAATTTGTTATAATTCTGAACTCACAAAATGGATGATTGTTACTAGTGGGTTTTGGGCAATTTGAAGGTTTCTTTTAAGGTACTTGGCTTTAGGGTGTTGAGTTTATACTTTGTAGAATATCCTCTTTCCCCCTGTAATTATCCATTCAATAATAAATATTTATTCAGTAACAACTAGGTGCTGGGTGCTCTGGTAGGTACTAGGCATGCAAAGACATAGTTGGTGTGAGTGTTATTTGTTTACCTATTACACAAGTAAGTGTGGATTTATTAGAATATACCACCTCTTCTAAACAAGAATCGGGAGAGGTAATAATCCATGGACTTTACTCATCACCTCTCCCCCTCTCCAGCTCCTTTATATTGAATTTTTCCTTTTGCTAAGCCCCATCAATGATTCATTGTGGATGTGACAATGACTTTTGGAGTCAATACCAGTTGTAGTTAAAGCTCTAGAGGATCCCATGAAGCTGGAAGGGCTTGGCTATGATCAGAGGAGGATCAATCTATCCTAGTGCAGAGAAGATTGTCAGCTGATTGCCAATAGGTGACACATTTTATATTGCTCTTTTAGCTGTAGTAGCCAATGAAGGCTTTTAGCTAGGACTTGAAGGGTTTTAATACCCCTTGATGAAAGTACTGATAAAATAATGGAACCTTGAAGTACAGAGAGGTCTAATTTTATTCAAAGAAATGGAAGTGCTCTGTTGGAGGTGATCATTGTGTTATCAGAGATAATGGTAGACAGAGAGAGTGCTGGGATAATTGCTTCCTTTTGCTAGCTTGTGAATCACAGTAGTGTCTCAGCCCTATTACTATTACATTAAGAATTTAGGAGAATGTATAGGAATCACAGATAAGGATATGAGAAAATCTGTCCAGTTAATAAGTACCCAGTGATTGGTCAAAGCTAAAATGGTACTGGTCACGTGGATCATGGATTCATTGGGAAGTATCAAAAAGAACTGTAATTCACTTTGTGATTAGAATGGATGTGTCAGTATTCAGCTGAGGCCTCACTTATCCTCATGTGCTGAATTGAATTTTATATCTGCATATGTGCATTCATTTATGTCATCCTTAGAAATAGCCAGCCTAAGCAGTTGGAAACACTCTTTTAACTTAGGGTCCAATGAAAGTGTGTGTGTGTGTGTGTGTGTGTGTGTGTGTGCTCAACACAACTTGTTGTTGAGGGGCAGCATGGCATAGTGAATAGATGACCTCAGAATCAGGAATGCATGGGTTCAAGTTTTGTCTCTGCCCCATACTTGCTGTGTGATCCTGAGAAAGTCACTGGGATTTCACTCCAGCAATGAAAGACTAAGTCTGGCTCTTTACCCCGACACATAAGAAAAAAGAAAACAACAACAAACTATCATAAACCATATTCACCCAGACTCAGATGCAGAGATTTTGCTATTATTACCTATGTAAGAAAGAAATTTAATGAATTTTTAAAATTTAATTAATATCACAAAGGAAAAATAGACCACATTAAGATTTCAATGTGAACATAGACTAGAACAGTATGCTTTTTAAAAAGTTAATCCTATGCAAATATAGGCAAACTATGAAGTGGTATGAGCAATCCTATGTTTACATAACATCCTAAGTCTAGTATTTAAGATTTATTGAGATCATATTCTTTTAGTTGTTACTTCTTTTATTAGCTGGTACAAAGTATATTTGTGCTTTCCAAAAAATATTACTGACTAGTGTTGTATAATAAATGCCTGCTGTGTGGTATGATAAGGCAAATATTGAAATTGATTTAAATAAGGAAAGGCTATTTCATATTTACAAGCACATATCTGGAAAACTCTCATCCAGCATTCACTTGATTAATCATAACAATACCTCACCCTGCTATTGTGCTTTACAGATTTTATAAAGTGCTTTTCTTGCAACAACACTGTGTATATGCCCACATGTATATACCCACATGGCTCTACACCTCATAAACTTTTATTGAATTGAATTGGATTGCAGATGTAGCAAGAATCCTTTCTTGTTGTTTGGTTTGTTTATTTGTTTTGTTTTCTTCTATCATCCCATTCCACTCCTCCAAAATATAAATCATAAGTGGGCACAACTCAGACCCCAACACGGAGCTATAGAATTTCTGGTAAAAAAGAGGAAATCACGATACTACCTACTGTGAACCTTACATATTTTAAGAGTTGATTTTGAAGGGTTCAGAGAAAGGAGAGGTGAGATCTGTAGATTCATATTCTCCAGGGGAAGTTAGCTGAGTAAGGGTGAGAAGCTCTCAAGAATGATGTTCCGAAGGCATAAAATGAAACAATTTAGATGAAGAAAAGGGGAGTTGGGATGAAAAGAAGACTTGTCAAAAGAAACTGATGTGGATGCAAAGGAAAATCAAGGTCTTACTTAAATGAAAAAAATTTTGAAAAAAGGGCAAATAATAAAGAATGAAGACTAGAATCTGCAAATTCTGAAGTAGTGAGCTTGGTTTTGATTCCTGGCAAAATCATAGACTATATTGTTAAAGGGATGGTATGTGAGTATCTAGAAAAGGAAATAGTAATCACAAAAAGCCAGTATGGTGGAAACAATGTAGATATACAATAACAGAATAATAGTTTAGAGCTAGAAGTAACTAGAGACCATCTAGTGCAACTCCCTTATATTACAGTTAAAAAGCAAACATACAATCCTGAGGCCCAGAGATGAAGTAACTTGTTCAAGGTCACATGACCAGTAAGTGTCAAAGCTGGGATTTAAACCCAGATCCTTTAACTCCAAATCCAAGGCTCTTTCTCACTATACCAGTTTATTTAGATTTTTAACAAAACATAAGAAAAATATTATTCTTTCATACTATTCGCAAGGACAAGTTGGAGAGATGTGCATTGGGATAAAAAAAGCACAGTAAGATTGATTTAAATCTGATTAAATGACTAGGGCAGCAAGGTGGTGAAGTAGACAGCATGCAGTGCCTGGAATGAGGAAGACTCCTCTTTCAGAGTTGGAATCTGGTCTCAGATACTTACTAGACCTTGGGCAAGTCACTTAACCCTGTTTGCCTCAGTTTCCTCATCTGTAAAATGAGTTGGAGAAGGAAATGGCAAAACATTCCAGTATATTTGCCAATAAAACCCCAAATAGTGTCACGAAGAGTCAGGCATGACAGAAATGACTGAACAACAACAAAAAATGACTAGACGCTCAAAGGATAGTTCAACATCAAGTTCAAAAGAAGTTTCTAGTGAAGTTACCCAGGGATCTGTGGTATCCTGTTGAACATTTTTGATAAATGATTTGAACAGCATTCTTTGAAAATTTTCAAATAACACAAAGGTTGGCGGTATTGTTAACATGTTAGATAGACTCAGTATGCAACAAGACTTTAAAAGGCTATAATATTAGAATGAATTTAATTATATGCAATTTAATGATCATTAACATTAAGCTAAAAAGTCAACTTCCCACATTCAAGATGGGGGAAGTATGGACAAACAGCAATTCTTGAGAAAAACATCTGAGGGATTTAGTAGACTGTAAACTCTATGTAAACTAATTTAATCATAGACTTAGATATTGTATATAAAGCTTGATCATAGTGATGTCACTGATATTTCATATATAAAATGCTTTATAAATCTTAAAACACCATTTGAATGTCAGCTATCATCATCATCATCATCATGCAATTTCATTAAGAGAGGGCTAGTATGTAGGACTATGAAGGTGACAGCGTACATTTCCCTGGTGAGAACACATCTAAAGTACCATGTTCAGTTTGGGTGATGTATTTTAGGAAAAAAAACCCTAAAACATTGAGCAGCTGGAGAAAGTCCAGAGGAGGGCTGGATAGTGAAAAGACTTGATATAATACTCTCTGAGGATTGTCTGAAAAGGATGGAGACATTTTGCTTGGGGGAATGCGAGAGCATCCTTCAAATGATGGGAAATTATACTTACTCTGCAATGGAAGCAATGGAAGTTGCACAGAGGTAGCTTTTTGTATTGATATAAAGAAAAACTTGCTAATAATTAGAACTATTCAGATGGGGAATGGGTTGCACTGGGATGGGTTTTCCATCACTAGAGTTCAAGCAGAGGCTGAATGACCACTTATCTAGGACGCTGTAGAGGGAAGATTCTTCTTTAGGAATGGATTGGATCAAATGATCCATGAGGTGTTGTCTTTCAACTCTGTGAGCCTGTGATTCTGTGGTACCCTGTACAACATTGCTCTAATTAAACTGTTTTAACAATATTACTATTAGTACATTTTAATGAAATCCTATCACAAAGGAGTGAAATCACACTCTATTTTTTTTTTGCCCAAACCACATTGGATGGTTGGTGATAATCCAAATTAATCTCCGTCCCTACTGGTAAACAGTGATGTACCTCGATTTGGTACTATAGGTCCCTTCTCATTTTTCTACTTTACTTTCATCCTCATTTGAAGAAATGCAGTAGATATTTTCTGGCTGAAGCTTTTCCTTCATAAAAAGAGTCAAATGTAGGATTTGTCCCAAGTGTCCCCTCAAAATGACCAGGTAAACATAATTCAGTTGTTCCTTTATATGTGGGAAAATCCTTCTCTCCCTCTGTCCCTTTTTGCTTTTCAACACTATCTTTTATTCTTTTACTCTTTTTTCTTTCCTTTCCCCTTTCTCTCTTCATTCCTCATTTATTTTCTATTCCCTTCCCGTCCTCATCTGTAAAATGATGCATGTTGGACTAGATGGCCTCATATCTAAGGAGTTTGTTTTTTAAAGGTCAGTCTAAGGAAGGATCTACTTAGATGGTTAAAGTTTGATTTAGTTTAGTTACTTTAATAAATTTATCTTTGATAAGATGTTGGAAATGTATAGATATCAATATCAGAAGTGATCTTGAGCACAAAGCCAACAAGTTGAATCTCAAAGGATGGATTTGCTGCTTAGATGCCATCCCTTTGACTCATTACCACCAGCTGCTACCAACCTGTGCAGAGTGGTCAGGGAGTAGGAAGCAAAATATCCAACCCTCAGAATACAAAAATCAATCAATGAGGTACCAGCTCTGTGCTTGGAATGTAGCAGGTGCTTTATAAATGCTTGTTGATTGGTTGGAGCTCATTCTAGAGGGATTTCTTTATTTAGATCTGATGAAGGTTGGCCTGATTGGGATATGTATAAGTCATCACCATTGGTATAAAAGAATGAAAATTGGTACCTTATCACAGCGAAACTGTGCACTATTCATCTTTTTTTTTTTTTATCAGTTGAAACCTACTATGAAAATGTGTTCTTTTGAGCATTGTGCATTGAAGGCAAATTAACCTAACCCCTAGGGAGATTTTTCATAAAAGGCAAAATGCCAAATTGCTTTAAAAAATGTTATGTTTTTGAGTTTTCAAAATGACCATAGCACAGACTTGTGGTTTATAATAGAAGAAAAGCAAATAAATGCCCTTTTCAGCAGCTTCTAACAATTGTTGCCATCTGGTTGTGTAAGCATAAGGGCAGGATTATTCGGTTTGATGGATATCAAGCTGCTGATCCTTGAAGCTTAAAAGAAAGAATTTATTTTTTTCCAACCAGCTCAAAGATGCCTGCAAATGCATTTCCAAATCTAGACTTTGGACACTTGAACAATTACCTTTTAAAAATACCTTAAATGTACTTATAGGGATACTAATTGAATTGGGAATTTATGTACATGCATACATACATACATACATACATACATACATGCATTAGCTTTGTCATGTCACAAAGTTGTCCTATATTCTAGAGCAGAGCTACTTGTCAATAGATCAATCCTATTCATTCCCTTCTTCTTCACCCAATTTTACTACATTCTAGTTATTATCCTAAAATAGAAAACAAAGAATGACTACAAAAATGAACACCCCCCCCCCCGAAGTTTAAGGCTTTTTTGGATTTTTTTAGACCCTGGGCTTTGAGATCACTATTTCCAAAGATCTCTTTGGAGACAGAAGACATAAAAAAATGTTAATATAACTAATATTTGAAAAAATACTTTCCTCCCAACAAGTTTGTACAAAGTAGTTGTTTGTACAAAGCACACATATGTGTATGCATATGTGTGTGTATGTGTTTTTAGGAACTGTGTTAGAAGACTAGAGTTCAAATCCAGCTTCAGACACTTAATAGCTATGTAAATAAGCAAGTCACTTAACCTCTTCCAGCTTTAGTTTCCTCATCTGTAAAATGGGACTATTAATGTCACCTATCTCTTAGGGTGGTTGTCAGGATCAAATGAGAGAGTAATTGTAAAGCTCTTCACAAATGCTAGTCATCATCATCATCATCATCATCATCATCATTTCATCAGTATGGGAAACTCTTCTTAGGAAACTTTCCTTACTAATACAGAACAAAACCTGTTCCCCCTCTTATTATATTTTCAAAATTTCCTGGTGCACTGGGAGATTAAACAATTTATCCAGGGTCACACAGTGTTTATCAGAGATAGGATTGTACTCAAATTTCCTGATTCCATGTCCAAGCACTCTTTCTGTTATACTATGCTTTCTAAAGAAAAGAATGTAGTCTTTTTTATCTCACTCTCATTTTCACAAGTGCTCAGGTAACTGCATATTATGACAATACCAAAGCTTGTTTGGGCATAATGTTGTTTTGGTTGTTTAGTCGAGACTGACTCTTCAGTGACCCCATTTGGGATTTTCTTGGCAGAGATACTGGAGTGGTTTGCCATTTCCTTCTCCAACTCATTTTATAGATGAAGAAATTGAGACAAACAAGGTTAAGTGACTTGCCCAGGGTCACACAGCTAGTACATGTCTGAGGCCAGATTTGAACTCAGGGAGAAGAGTATTCCAGATTTCAGGCCCATTACTCTAAGCACTGCACCACCTAGCTGTCCTTAGTCAACATTGCTTATTTTATGCCTAGCTTGATTTTAGTAATCAGAGCAAAGTCTAGCAAAGTTCCCCATTTTTAGATCTTTCAAGGAAATTTGCTTGATATTGACATATTCACAGGAGAGGGAGACATAAATTAGTTGTCTAAACTAATTGTCTAAATTAAATTGTCTAAACTAAAACTCTAATTAGTGAGACCTTGTCTAGTGATAAATGAATTGATGTATTACAGGAAGAGCAGAATCATATCCTGACATTCTCTTCTGTACATGAAAACAGAACACAAAAGTAAGATAACTCTAAATAGTAGGATGCTATTCACTGGATCTCTTAGAGAGGCAAATAAGGAATTGGCAAAATTGGTTTTTGTCATATGTCTGATGGCAGCAGGAAACATCGTTCCATGTGGTTTGTTCCTGGTTAGTCTATATTGCAGTACGCCTGATAAGCATGTATGAAGATAATTGTACTTATTCACCAGTATCTGTTGCAGAAGATGAGGAGGTAGGAAAATTCTGTGAAGAGCTTGATAAACTCCTCCAAATTAAGTACATATCCTTTAATACTTAATATGTGAGTATACATGCAAAGTAGTAATTATGATGTTTTGTATACAAAATATCACAACATTTTTTTTCATGATCTGTAATTATTCAATAATATCTAGAAAGTGGCTCAGCAGTAAGTTGTTGGTATTTTGCCAGCAAGGCTCAGATTGATCTGTATATGTTGAAAAACGCCAAATAATTTATTGAAGTATTTTAAGTTAGATTTGGCTCCCATTGAGCTAAATCCTTTTCTTATAAATTAATTGCAGGCTGCTCATTCAAATGTTCATATTAAATTCAGACCTAAGATGGAACTGGAATGGTTTTGACTAGTAAAGATTTAGGGTCAAGTACTGTCTTCAAGTATTTGAAAAGGTGTCATATGTCAGAAGGATTAGATTTTTTTTCCTGCTCATAGAAGAGATAGAGAACTAGTATTCTGACAAAGAATGAGGAACTTGTTGCTGAAGTAGAAATAATGGGAATCTTGGGAGGAAATTTGCATGTTAATTGAGGATAAAAAATTTGGACATACACTGACACACACTTTAAATTTTGAGAAAGCTTATTTCAAA
Organism: Vombatus ursinus; assembly: GCF_900497805.2. Lineage (NCBI taxonomy): Eukaryota > Metazoa > Chordata > Mammalia > Diprotodontia > Vombatidae > Vombatus > Vombatus ursinus. The sequence goes on from NW_020954588.1 coordinate 4,160,836, forward strand.
GAGCTTGGACAGAGGACAGGGAAGATTCCACAGCCTCAAATTCAGTAGAGCACGTTGGCCCATGGGAGATGGAAAGCTGTCAAGAAATTTAAGTATGCATACATATATCTATCAGCACATAAACATATATGTATGTACATTTATAAGACAGACAGTGTTGCATAATAGTTAGGAGGATTTGGGTTCAAGTGCTATCTCTCACATATACTAGTTGTATGATCATGGGTTTTAGTCATTTGACTTCTTCATGCCCCAGGCAATTCTTTCAGGCTATAAATTATAAAAGAACTACTGATCTTCATTGCTCTCCTTATATGCATGGATTTATAGGTCCTGTCTGTCTGTCTATCTATCTATCTCTCTCTCTCTCTCTCTATCTATCTATCTATCTATCTGTCTGCCTGCCTGTCTGTCTGTCTGTCTACCTCTCTATCATCCATGTATTAATCTGTTTTCTCTGTGTGTATGTGTGTCATTCTGTCTCTCTGTCTGCTCTCTGCTTTTCTCTTTGTCTCTCTCTATATCTGTCCCTCTGTCTTTCTGTCTCTCTTTCAGATAAGCGTGCAGACAATAAGATGATATGATAAATCTATCTTTCTTTAATAAATTCAAGTCATTGGGCCCATTGTATCTCTCTGTATTCAACACAACATTCTTGTGATTTCCTGAGCTGTTTGCTGTTGGTGATCTTTGAAGATTTGCAAATAGTGGGATAAATGACATGTATCTAGAGACAATCAAATGCTGTCCTGATTTTTTAAAAATGGAAGAGAGTAGATTCTTTAAACTATTGGTTACTGAACTTGATTTGTGATTTCTGCCAAAATTCTAGAATTTATTTTTACAGGAATGTTTTGTTAATGTTTAGAGATTGAAGTAGTATTGAGCATGTGTCCATCAAAAGTGAGTCATGTGAAACTAAGCTTATTTATTTATTTATTTATTTATTTATTTTTGACGTAGTTCATTTACTGATCGATCAAGGGGATGCCATAGACAGAGTACATTTGAATTTCTGTTCAGGAAGGCATTTGAAAAGACTTTCAGAATATCACTGTGGACAAGATAAAGAAGTATAGACTGTGTGATAATTTAACCATAAGGCTTCATTACTGCAAGAATTACCAGACACAAAGAGTAGTTATTCGTGGATTAATGTTAGTTGCAAGAGAAGTGTTTACTGGGGGTATCCCAGGTATCTATCTCTTTTCACTTATTCTATTCAGTATTTTTTAATCATCATTTTGGGTTAAGGAACAGACAGCATGATGGTTTTCAGATGAAACAAAGCTGAAATGGATAGGTAGCACACTGGATGATAGTATCTGGATCTCAAATGATTTCAGTATAGAACCATGGCTAGAATAACCAAGATCCTTTCATTCGACAAATCCTGAATTTACCTTTTTATATATTTGTCTAGCCCACATCTCTACCTCTTGTCCATGAGGGCATCATGAGAGACTTTGACAAATGCCTTGCTAAAATCCAGACATGCTATGATAATGGATTCCCTTGATCAATCAGTCTAATGGTGTCATTAAAAAAAAAAAAAGAAATCAGGTTATTCTATCTTGACCTGTGTCTGATGAATCCATTCTGGATCTTAGTGATCAATGATTTCTTGAGTACACACATACCATCTATCTAAGTAATATGATATAGAATTTTTTCCAGTAATATTGTCAGAAGAATTAGAAATTATCTCTTGAAATCAGTCACACATGGGTGGTATTGAAATGGTTGATGTGAATGTTACTTTGCTGATTTATTATTTTACAAAGATTACACTGTATTTTTAACACTCAAATAGCTGATTCATAAATACTCTTTCCTGACTTGTCAAGCTATTTCAGGCATGGTCTATGAAGACAGAATAAATTGAAAAGTTAAGCAATTTTCCAGACAATTGGACTAATACACCTGGTCAATTTAGAGCATCCAAACCAGCACCATAACAAAAATCTCCTTTTTCTTCAATAGCAAGGTTTGGGTCTTCATCAAGTCTCCATGTCACTTTTCATCGTTAGGCATAGCTCCAGAGTCCTGAACGATTTACCAACAATGTCTAATAAAGCCATACTCAAGGCTGAACAAAATTGAAACAATTGTCCTTCATATCATATTTTTTGAACATCTCTTAGTTGCTAAAGTAGGGCAGTGAATCAATGAAGTATCCCAGTAGGCATGAGGCTGTGGCTTCAGCCAATGCAGCAATAAAATACCATAGGCCATTATAAATTCGTTTAAACTTTCATCCTGCCCCATCGCACAAACCATTTAATGATTTTTCTTTGAGTTTGGAATGTGATTTCACCATTTTTTTTATATGTGGGATTGTATAACTGAAGCCTTCTTAATGTTTAATTATGTAGTATAGGAAGTTGATTCTGGAGGAACAGAAGCAAAGCCTGCTTTCCAAATAAATAAAATTAACCCTTTTGTCCTCCATATGTGATGCTCAGAAGGTAATAATATTATCTGCTGATGGGTACCACAGGTCGAAATTTGTACCAGGGAAAATACTAGCTGTAGAAATATTAATTTAGTCCAGGCCATTGGCTGCAATGACATGAGAGATAACCAGGGCAGGTTGCTTGATCATCAGTTCTATATTTTACCAGTAAGTAGCTATCTTAACAAATGGTAGTGTGGCAGACAAGGATGGAGACCTAGAATCCAAGTTAGGAAGGCCTGGGTTCAAACCTTGCCCTTGCACTTTTTGGCTTTGTGAACCTTGCAGGTCAGTACTTGCCCTCACTACTTCATATAACTCTCTAAGACTACAAAGTTGCAGAGCATTGCTGATCTGCATTGCGGAAAGTAATTCTCTCACTCAGAGTTCCCCATGCCAATCAAATCAGAGGCTCAGACAAAACCAAAAATATGTTCCTCTATATAAGTCACATTGATCTGAATTTGATTGCTCTCTGAGTCAGTTACGTGACATTATATTTGTTTCAATGGATGTGTAAATGATGGGACCATGGTAACCCACAAAATCTTAGAGGTGAAAGGAACCTCAGAAGTCATCTGTTTGAACTAGAAAAAAATTATGTAGTTGTGTAGTTGGATCTGATGTACTGCTTAAAATTTGGTGTTATCCTACTTATCAGTTTATGAGGCACTGGACTTCCCTCACTCTGGACCTATAAGGATTACGTAACCATAAGCAATCTAGTGAAACTGAAACTGGCATAATGAGTGCTGTAGCTGTCAAATGGTATTAGATGTTCCCTAAGTAGTGAAATGATCACCATATGTGATATTAGTATGTCAAGTAAATATATATATATATGTATGTATATACACACATATATATATATTTTTAAAAACCCCTACAAATCATAACATTAGGTAGCTAGACTTGTCAAAACACCTTAGTCACTTTGGTTGATTATTATCTTCCTAAAAATAATTTATTAAATAGTTCATTGGATAAATTATTATAAAGGGAGCTACATACAGTATTACACAAGTACCTAGTACCTGTTTTTTAGGAGCATATAGTCTAAGATTCTTGGTTTTCCCAGCTTTTATAATAGAACTTACTGATTACAAGATAGGGAGCCAGGTGACAGGATATGGATGGTTCTGTGCCATCTGTCCCCACTGCTGAAAACTCAGCTATAAGTGTAGGGTTTGCTGCTGGGAAAAAACAGATGTTACTGACCCTGTGGATGGATCTCTGGCATGTGGCATTAAATGAAGCATGTATCTCATTTATTCCCTAAACTCTCCAACTTGTTTTTGAGCTGTTTTCAGGCTTAACATGTCCTTTCTCTTTGAAAGAACAAAACTTTTGATAGGAAGAATTGAAATTTGGGGAATCGGTGACTGTGTGTAGTAAAGGTAAAGGTTTCAGATTTCAGTTTCATTGTGTGTTCTTTCCTATCTGCCCCTGCTCTGCCCCTGCCAGAACTCTTTAGAATCCAGGCTATTTCCCAAGGTTCGAGTGAGGGTTTTGTGATGTGTAAAAGATCCGAGAGACGTAATTTCTGGATAATTGACAATCATTTTATTAATTATGGCTAGTAAGTAGTGAATGAAAGGATGGGTGTTGTTTGGCTTTCTCCCATAAACCAAAGGTGAATCATGGAGGGTGACCAATGCTTATCTGCCCTTGGAAGAGTAGGTGTTCCTGACAGATAGAAATCAACTCTTAACTGGCTAACGATTAAGGAAAGAATGCTTCGAATGAGGAAACAGAAAGGGAAAACCTTAATCCTAATTTAATAATTGGTTATTAATATGAGAAAAATAATCATTTCTCTCAATTTACAATCACCAAAATGAAACCTTTTCTATTCTTCATTTCTGGTGTGACAGGGTGTTTTCTGATATCCTCTGGCATAAAGGCATCCCTCCTTAGAAGATATAGGGTTCCATTGTTGACCCTTGCTTTCTACAATTGGACTTACAGTGTCATGCTCTCCTGATGCAAGTGTAGCTGTCAATAGATCAAGTCCTTGTTCTGGTTTCCAGTTTGAATCTAAGGAGGGGCCCATGGGCCAGCCAGAGACAACAGGGAAAACAACCCTTTAATGAGTTTAGATGCTGAGAATATGTAAAACAATGAGAATTAGTTCAATGTAAAACTTTATTGCAAACAATAGGGAAGAGAGGGTAGGGGAGAGGAAAAAGGGGGACCTGATATACAACTCAGATATACACACTAACATATAACACATAAAAGTGGTGCTGTGTTGGGGAGCACACAGTCATGGGTCCATTAGCAGTAGGATCATGCTTCAGTAGAAGGGTGTGCTCCCACTGGAGGGGAGGCTATGCTCCAAGGTACCTTTCTGAGAGTGGGGTTTTTATACTCTGATTTTGGGTGCCCCCCTATTCCCCCCCTGCATTGAGCTGGCCAATTTGCATATCAAATACTGTTTTGGTGGCTTGTTATCAGGGACGCAGTCAGGCTGGTGGTAGACCAAGTGTTATCACTGTGTCCACAAGCACATGTTGACTCTGTTTCTTTTGTGTTTATTCTTTCCTTATTTTTAGGTGAATGAATATTCTGAAAGGGAGTATACAAGTGGCCAGGAGAGCCATCTGATCCATCAGGGGTCGCAATTGCAACCTGCTATTGGCATCAGTAGCAGAGCCCACCATTTTATACGCAAAGGGAGAGTGTGCCTTGGCATGGGGGTAACGACGGTATTGTTTTTGTGACTGTTATTCTTGCTCTACTTTATTGGTTATTCTCTTTTCTAAAAGCTAAATGCATTCTGTTAGCTGATTGGTAATGGGGAACACAGGATGGGGGCTTTTAAGTGAAATTATTAGAAAACTCCAACCCATCAGGGTTACAAGAGGGGAGCTATAGTCACCTTCTGGGACCCAGCCTGCCGGTGCAAGTGGAGAATGAAATTGGAGGGGATGCCACGTTGTTATTCTAGTTTTCATCTCTGTTTTCTAGTGTATTGGAAAAAATAAAAGAAATTAAGGAACAGCTGTCAAATATCTTAGAAGCAATGTTATGATGTTAAAAATGACTAAGGCAGCAGTTGAGATCATTTTGGCCTTAAAGTTTGCTACTTATGGGGGGTGGAGAAGGAAGGAGTTTTTAACTTACCCTTGGACTAAACTGTATTAATTGAATGCCTCTACTTATTGAACTATTCTTGAACTTGGATTTATTTAATCCTTTGCCAGGTCTATGGCAGCACAGTCTGGTCTATATTAAATCCTATGCAGATTTTTCTGTCAAATAACACCTGCTCTTGTCACACTTCAGTGTTGGTCTGAGAGGACCTGAGGAGATTAATTAATCTATATGAAACTATTACCTACTACAAAGTTTGCGAAACAGTGTTGAATCATTGCTGACCACTGACTATTAACTACAGGCACTTGGAAAGCAAACTCTTCTCAATACTTGTTTCTATTCACTTCTCTTAATTTATTTGTTTGGGTAATCCTCATACTAATGTAATTGGCAATCTAAAGGTAACAGAAATAAAACTGAACTTCAAGCCAAAAGCCTTGGTTTAAATCCTGGCTCTGTAGATTGTTAAGAAAAAATAAGTCACTTAACTTCTTTTGGGTCTCAGTTCCTTAATCTGTAAAAGCGGAGACTTGGAGTATATGATATCTAAAGTTTCTTTTAGTCTAAATCCTGTGGTCCTCTGGGACCCCCATGCCTCAGGAGACAGTATAATGAGTTCCCATGTCTAAGAGAATTTGCACCTGTTGGCTAATTCTCTAGTGTTGAATGTGACTGGATTGGTTCCCCAGAGGTTAAACGTGTAGTCTATCATGATCCCATTCATAGAATATTTCCACATGGGAAATGTGCCAGAGCTTGTGCCCCCTTGGTATAGCAAGGTTTCAAAAGAAAACTTTGCTGGAAGTATTCTCCAGACAAAAAATTCCAAGAGAAAAAAACAACAACATTTACCATGAAAGATTAGGAAAATTAGTATGATGCTAGAATTTCCCCCTATCCTGGTGTGTGAATTCAACTGTTGTTGGTTCAAAGTACTCCTTGCTCTATGTTTGGTCCTTTCCAACTTGAGGAGGGGGCTTCACCCCTGGAGCTACCCTGAGCTTTGATAGGCTGACTTTGGTTTGGTCTTGCTTGGTTCCAGTCCTCCACTGCATTTTGTGAACATCTTCAGCCAGAGACCCCAATGTCCCTTGATTAGTGCTTTGTCTATCTATATCTATATTTTATATTTTCTTCCAATTTTTGTCATTGTTGGTATAAAAATAATCTATTTCCTAATTTCTATGATCTCACCACAAGGTGAGGTTATTACCTTTGTGACAAAAGTGAAAAATCAACTTACCTCCGGCATTTTAGTAACCATGGCAAACACTTCATTTTACTTTTGCTCCAGTTGTAATCAGATATGAAAAACTTATTATTTTTTGTCTAAATGATCCAAAGTCCTTCAAATGTTTTACATCCCTCTACCTTCTTAGGAAACCACTGAAAATGATCAGGCTGGTTTTCTTTGAAGCTTTAATTTTAAGCAAGTTCTATTCTACATTCTCTGAGTGCTAAATATGGCTTCTCATCATAATTTGGAGGTGCTTGCTAGAGAGGGGCAAGGAGAAGGGTCACATCATGTTTTATTGCCTGAGATTCTCAAATCCCTCTCTCAAAGTACGATGTGAAATGTTCATTTTCAATCTTTAGGAGAAGCTCCAAATCACTGGTGTTCAGTTGGGGTTCAGGAGGAATGATCATTGTCTAGACACAATCAAATGAGCCAAGATTTGCATGTTCCTATAATGACCAGAGCTCTTCATGTTGAATTTTGTTTCTGTTGCCAACTACCATATTCCAAATTCAAAGGCTAACAAAATGAAATATAAAATGTGTAGTTGTGCTCCACAGTCCTGGTAAAATCATTTTTAAATGTAGCTGGTTATAAATGCTTTTAAGAAACTAACAAACAAAAACCAAAAAAGGGAATTACATGTTTCTATAACATAAGCAGGGACACATTGGTCCAATATGTTTGGATATTTCTGAGGTGAGAGTATCTGATACACTTAAAATTAAAGTTTAGGCATTCTTGATAATAGGAAGAGAAAATATGGGAAGATGAAGTATCCTATATTTTGCTTAAAATATGTTTTACCCTATAATAGGGTAATGGTCTTCAAACATTTCTGATCATGAATTCCATCAATGGAGCCCAGCAATGGGGAGGCTGGAATGGGTAAGTATTGAGTGATAATGGATGAAGCGGATGTTGCAGTTGTGTTGGAGATGAGCTCTTGATTGGCTATCATGGGAAGGGTAACATGTGACCTGTTTTCTTACCCCCCTCCCCATTGGTTGATCACACTCCCTTTGGAGTCAGGCTATGGCTGCTCCTAGGGGCCCATGGCCCTTACTTTGGAGGTCACTGCATTAAGAAGTATTGGCTAAATTAATTTGCCAGCTGGTCACAGTTAGAACTTCTTTTGAACCTAAGAACACTGACTCTGGCATCAGAGAACCTAGGTTCAAATTACACCCCTGATGCTTACTCTCTGGGCTACCTTGTGCAAATCATGTACTCTCCCTGGGCCTCATTTTCTTCTTCTGTAAAAGGAGGGGCTTGAACTAGATAACTTCTGAGATCCATTTTAGTTTTAGATTTATAGATCTATGATGAATAGGCTTTCATGGCAGGATAGTTCAGTTCAAGGCAGCAAATAGAAAGCTGGCAAACAATTTCTTTTCTTTGTAAATCCATAGAGCATCGAGTGGCTACCAGAGAGGTCTTAGCAATATCTACTTTTCTTCATTGGTAGTCTTCATTTTTTTTCCCCAAAAGAAGGGGCTGAGGAGAGATATTTAAGGATCCCATTCAGGATTGAGATGAGCATGAGGAAGAACCTGGATCAACTCTACCTGTTTGAGGAAGCTGAAACCCCTGCCCAATGCCTTGGCTCAAGGAAGATTGACTAGAAGTGGGGTACATGCTTACCTTGTCCTCTGATGGTATATATGTGTATAGGAGAATGTGCCCTAGGTTTTACACATGGAATGTTCTGTTGAAAAATCTTCCTCTGTTATTTCATTAAAATGCCTTTGCTCTGAAAATACATAGGCAAGATCTGGGGAAAAAACTGTGTTTCTGATATGTGATAAATTATAGTTAATAAAAGCATTTCCTATATTGGCTGACAAATTTACATCCAATTATCAGACATCTTTGAGCACCGATGAGATAGTATAACACTGTTATTCCCTATGTCTTATACTGGAATTCTGGCTTTCCTATGTTGTCTGACTCCCTATGTTTTTGTTGTGATACATTCTAATCCTGGTTAGTCAAGTAGGATCTCTGAGAGCAGCCTGGATGTCTATTCCTGTAGTTAGTGAAAAATGAACTCATGAATCACTCAGACTCAAAAAAGGTTCATTTGTCTCATTTACTGGCACAAGAAAGATGAATCAAGTAAGTTCATTTGACAACTTAAAGATGTTCTTTCAAAGTTCTAAATGGCATTACATGATTAGGAAGGGAGGCATGACTGAACTTTGAAATTAATTTCTATCTCCCGTCTTGTCTTAGGGTTACTCGTACTATAGTGTAAGAAATTTAGAAATGTTAATATAGAATTTTTTTTAATAAAAACATACTATTATATATACCAAAGGCTATGACTAGTAATCCTTTGCAGGTAAAGCTATGACATTATTATAAGAAGTGACTACAAAGTTAAAAGTAAAAATTCAAGGAAGAACTGGCAGCTAAAATAGAAATGATGAGTGCCCTAGGAGAAAATGGCCATCGTATTTTAGAATTTGAGATAGAGAAGAAGAGGAAAGCTGGGAACAGCCTGCTATGACCTTTGATTTTAGGAGACCAGATACCTAGATTCAACTGTACTCAAATTCTACATGGCTTCCAAGCCATGTAGACTCATTCTTAAGAATGAAATTCTGGAAAAAAATTGAACTAGGGGATGGAGCCAAGATGGCAGAGGGAAAGCAGTGACTTGTTAGAGCTCTCCCCTAAACCCCTCCAAATACCTACAAAAAATGGCTCTAAACAAATTCTAAAGCAGCAGAACCCACAAAAAAACAGAGTAAAACAAATTTCCAGCCCAAGACAACCTGGATGGCTGATCAGAAAGGTATATCTCGCCAGGCTGGGAGAGGAGCACAGTTCAGCATGGGCTCACAGGCTGCAGCAACCCTGGAGCAGGCCTCAGAGGACTGAATCGCGGGCAGCTATGGTGATTTCCAGATTTCTCAACCCACGAACGCCAAAGACAACTTAGAAGGTCAGTGGGAAAAGTCTGTTACTGCAGTGAGAGAAGAAGCTAGATCTCAGCCGCCCCGAGGGCAGTGTCTGGCTTCTGAGATTCTAGCCCACAGACTAAGGGGGAATTGAGTGGCTGATCAGAGGGGGATTGCAAGGATCTCTTTGCCAGGGCTGAGGCAGGAATCTCTGGCTTTGCCCATGCTTGGATCTGGGTCACAGTTCTGAGGGGTGGTCCTGGGGCAAGGAGGAGCGCTGGCATGGCGGAGCTTGTTGTGGCTGTGGAGAGGAAACACCTCGCCCCTTATCATAATATTTTGGAAGAACTGACACTTTTCAGGTCCCTAGAAGTATCTCTGAAAACAGCTGTACAAACCCCCAAAGCTTGGGACAGTACATTCTCCACATTGGAAACAGACTCTTACCTTAACAAAGAGTTTAAAACTCAAGTAATTGGTTGGGATCATGAGCAAGCAGCTCAAAAAGAGTCAGACTATATTATCTTACTTTGGTGACAAAGAAGATCAAAACATACAACCAGAAGAAGAAAACAAAGTCAAAGCTCCTACATCCAAAACTTCCAAGAAAAATATGAATCAGTCCCAGGCCTTGGAAGAGCTCAAAAGGAATTTTGAGAAGCAAGTAAGAGAAGTAGAGGAAAAATTGGGAAGAGAAATGAGAGTGATGCAAGAAAATCATGAAAAGCAAGTTAACAGCTTGCTAAAGGAGACCCAGAAAAATACTGAGAAAATAACACCTTCAAAAATAGCCTAACCCAAATGGCAAAAGAGGTCCAAAAAGCCAATGAAGAAAAGAATGCCCTAAAGAGCAAAATTGGACAAATGGAAAAGGAAATCCAAAAGATTACTGAAGAAAATACTTCCTTAAAAATTAGAATAGAGCAATTGGAAGCTAGTGACTTTATGAGAAATCAAGACACTGTAAAACAAATTCAAAAGAATGAAAAATTGGAAAAAAATGTGAAATATCTCATTGGAAAAACAACTGACCTGGAAAATAGATCCAGGAGAGAGAATTTAAAAATTATTGGACTATCTGAAAGCCATGATCAAAAAAAGAGCCTAGACATTATCTTTCAAGAAATGATCAAGGAAAACTGCCCTGATATTTTAAAACTAGAGGGCAAAATAGAAATTGAAAGAATCCACCGATCTCCTCCTGAAAGAGATCCCCAAAGGAAAACTCCTAGGAATATTGTAGCCCAATTCCAGAGTTCCCAGGTCAAGGAGAAAATATTACAAGCAGCCAGAAAGAAACAATTCAATTATTGTAGAAACACAAATCAGGATAACACAAGATTTAGCAGCTTCTACATTAAGGGACCACAGGGTATGGACTATAATATTCTGGAGGGCAAAGGAGATAGGATTACAACCAAGAATCAGCTACCCAGCAAAACTGAGTATAATTCTTCAGGGGAAAAAATGGTCATTCAGTGAAATAGAGGACTTTCAAGCATTCTTGATGAAAAGACCAGAGCTGAATAGAAAATTTGACTTTCCAATACAAGACTCAAGTGGAAAATGAAGAGTTAAACAGGAAAGAGAAATCATAAGAGACTTATTAAGATTGAACTGTTTACATTCCTGCATGGAAAGATGATATTTGTAACTCATGAGAACTTTGTCAGTATTAGGGTAGTTGGAGGGAAAAATTATATGTATGTGTATAGATGTATAGATAGATAGATAGATAGATAGATAGATAGATAGATAGAGGGCACAGGGTGAATTGAAGATGAAGGGGTCATATCTGGAGAATAAAATTAAGGGGTGAGAGAGGATTATACTAGGAGAAGGAGAAAGGGAAAGGTAGAATGGGGTAAATTATCTCACAAAAAAACAGAAAAGAAAAGGCTCTTACAGTGGAGGGGAACCGGGGGAAGGTGAGAGTAAATGAATGAATCTTATTCTCATAGGATTTGACTTAAGGAGGGAATAACATACACACTCAATTGGGTATGGAAATCTGTCTTACCCTACAGGAAAATAGGAAGGGAAGGGGACAAGAGAGTAGGAGAATGATAGAGAGGAGGGCAGATTGGGAAAGGGGGTAATCAGAAGCAAATACTTCTGAGGAGGATCAGGGTCAAAAGAAAGAATAGAATAAATGGGGGGGCGGGATAGGATTAAGGGAAATAGAGTTAGTTTTTCACAGCATGCCTACTATGGAAGTGTTTTGCATAAACTGCATGTGTATAGCCTATATTGAGTTGCTTGCCTTTTCAATGAGGGTGCCTGGGGAAGGAGGAAGGGAGAAAATTTGGAACCCCAAATTTAAAAAAAACACATGTTCAAAAAAATGTTTTCACATGCAACTGGGAAATAAAAAATATAGGAAATGGAGTACAGAAATCTATCCTACCCTACAGGAAAATAGAAGGGGAAGGGGGGGAGAGATAGCAGGGATAGCAGACTCGGGGAAGGGGTATTCAGAATGCATGCCATCTTGGGGTGGGGGGAGGGGCGAGATGGGGTGAAAATTTGGAACTCAAAATCTTGTGGAAGTAAATGTTGAAAACTAAAAATTAAAAAAAAAATATAAAAAAAGAATGAAATTCTGAAGACCCAAAGAGGAATGATTCTGATAAGAAAGAAGAGAGGGAATTGACTTGAGTCCTTTGTAGCTGCACAGGAGACTTATCAACCAATTTAGTTGGAAGTAAGGGCAGATAATAGAAGACGGATACACAAACACGGAATTGTTCTGTAAGAGTAATATCAAGAATGTGAAAACTTGGAATGAACTGAGGCCAGCAAGAGATACTAAGGACAACAAAAAGGATATTTTTTTTTCAAATTTTAATTTTGGAAGAAATGAAAACCAGCATGGCATAGTGGATAGAGACCTGGTGTTGTAGTCAGAAAGACCTGGGTTCAGATCCTATCTCTGATATAAAGAGGAATAACTAATATATTGGATGGCAGAGTTAGCAGGGTAATAAAAACAACAGGTTAGACTGCTAAAGGCAAATCTAATAAGATGATATTTAAATAGGGGTAAATTTAAAATCTTACATTTGTCTTCAAAACAATTAATGTCACAAATGTCTAGATGGGAAAATCATGGTTAGATAGTAGTTACTCTGGAAAAAGACCTGGGACCTCTAGAGAGAGAGAATCCACTACCACTCAATGTAGTCTGTTCTACCTGTAAACATCTTATTGTTTAAATGTATTTCTCCTTAAATTAAGTGTAAATCTGCTGCTCTGTAAACCTGCTGCCCCTAGTTCTGCCCTCTAGGACCAAGTAGAACAATTATAATCCTTCTTCCACGTGACTGTCCTTCAAATACTGGAAAGCTAGGATCATGCCCCATCTCCAATCCCCAAGTCTTCACTTCTCCAGGCTCAGCATCAAGAGTTTCTTTAACTGACTCTCAGATGATAAGATCTCAGGGCCCTTCATCATGCTCTTTTGGACCTATTGGTGTGGTCTGATGAGGGATAAGTACTATAGCACTATTCCTTTGTCTTTTTCAAACTGGCATTTGGTTTTTGGCTGCTATGTCATAGCACCAACTACAATAAACTTGCTCACCTTATGATGCAGTCATTGCCCAGGCCTCTGCTAGACTCTTTTTCTATTTTTTTTTTTTTTTAGGCAATTGAGGTTAAGCGACTTGCCCAGGGTCACACAGCTAGTAAGTGTCAAGTGTTTGGTCTGAGGCTGGATTTGAACTCAGGTCCTCCTGACTTCAGGGCTGGTGCTCTATCCACTGCGCCACCTAGCTGCCCCTAGGCTCTTTTTCTAAAATCTCAAAGAGATTACAGCATATCCAACATACAAGACTTTTCCGATATCACGAACAATAGGGCATGCAAACAAAACTAGATATGCCGAGAATGCTGCCCAGCTGAAGAAACTGCCTCGAGGCTCCTTCTGCCATGAATGCTCTCCTGTGCTCCTTTTCCAACAAGATCATCTTTGTAGCCATAGTAGAAAGGGCAGTTTTGAACACCAGCCTTAGAAGCCCAATGCTGTCTGCTTTGATGTCTGCCTTTTTAAGCAACCTCAGCTCACCTGATTGTGGTAACAGAAGGAGGCACACAATTTATTTTTTGTATTTTTCAAGCATCTGGTGGCTCAGTGGTTAGAATGCCTAGCCTGGAGTCAGGAAGACCTGAGTTCAAATCCAGCTTCTGACACTTATTAGTTGTTTGACCCTGGGCAAGTCACGTTACAGCTACTCAACTGTAAAATGGGGCCAATATTAAGCCTGACTAACAAGGTTGCTGTGAGGATAAAATGAGATAGTATTTCTAAAAGTGTTTGTCACAGAGAAGGTGTTATACACGTGCTTATTCCTCTTTCCCTGCCTTCATGACTGAAGGAGTTACTGATTAGTTAGAAAAATTCCCTAAGGCCCAAATTACTCCTTCTACCTAATCATGACAAGGAGCTGTGAATATAACTTAATCTTTCTGTCTACATTCTATTTTCCTCTGTAATTCCTGTTACGAAGGAGTGATAAATTTGTGCTGATGACAGAACAGATTTCTAGTAGCTACAAATGATTACAGTGAGGGAAATTATACTTTAAGTGGGGTGTTTAATAAAAACAATCTGCTTTTGGTAGGCATGTGAATCAATTTTCTTTTAAGAGATTTGAGTTGATGCCTGCAAATGTTTGTCAGATCAGAAATGAAGAAAAACTCCTTATTATTGGATTGTTCTCCCCTTCCCCCTTTCTACCTCTTCCCAAGGAAAAGGTGATAAGAGAAAAATCAGATGGAAAAGTCTTTTTCTTCTTGTGAGATCAGCAACTAGATGGCACAGTGGAAAGAGGGCTGAACCTCAAGTCAAGAAGACAAGTTCAAATAGGACCTCAGACATTTACTAACTGTGTGACCCTGTCCCTGGGCCAGTCTCTGTCTGCCTCAGTTCCGTCATCTGTAATGTGGGAATACGAATGGCATCTACTTTCCAGGATTGTGGTGAGGATAAAATGAGATAACGTTTGTAAAGTGCTTCGTGAACCTTAAAATGCTATTATTATAAATGTGTTTTCAAAAAAAATCGTAATACTTCCTTCTTGAATTGTGCATTACTGCATTTGGACATTATATGTGATTTTAAAAAGAAAAATATCAGTCTATTTGAAAACATATCTTCCAGATTAAAATTAATTAAAATTTATGTTCAACTTTTTATTCATATGGGACATACTTTCTGTTAACTGTGTAATGCATAAGTGTTCCTGAAGCCATATTGTATGACTCGATCTTGTTTTAATATGAATCATGAATGTGTCAAACCTGCTTAACATTTATACTAAATTTAATTTTTGATAACCAATAATGAAAAATTATATATACTGTATACACACATATGTACACATTCATACTTGTACATACATGCATATATAGGATACAAATACTATTATACACATTATGCATATGAATATGTGTATATGCACATACATATACATACATACGTGATTTTCCCCTCTTCCCCCCACCAGACCTATAAATTGACTTGGGATTGAGAACTTAAGTGACTTGCCCGAAGTCGCATGGCCAGTGTGTGGAGGAGATGGGGCTTTCATTCAGGTCATCCTGACTCTGAGGGTGATTATCTACCAGCCATTCCTTCACACTTCCTCTCTCTAATGTGATTTTCATATGTTTTACATACATTATCTTACTTGATCCTCACAATAAGCTGGTAAATGTGGCAGTGTAGGTACGGATGAAAATAATGAATTACAAAGAGAAAAAATGATTTGCCCAAGGTCAAACAAGTTTGAACCTAGGATCTATCTCTGACACCAAAAGTACTGCTATTTTTCCTCTCCTGTAATGTCTCTCAAGCCAAGGATGTCATTTCCCTGGCCTCTTTGCCCCAGTAATGAAAGAGAAATCTCACATGAAAAGTTTTGTTGTTGCCTGAACTATAAGGGAGTTGAATAGGACACTGCTTAAAATTTTACAATTTCACATTTCACAAAGAGGCCTATAGTGGAGCATTTTTATTTGATTGTTGGTTTGATAAATTGTCATTGTCCTTTAGTGTGCTCTTCTGAGAAAGCTCAGAATGTGTTGGTAAGGTATAACTCAGTGACACTACAATGTTCTTTTTTGGGGGGTGTTCCTCCTCCTGATTTTCAGTTTCCTTTTGTGTAGTGTCTTTCTTCATTAGACTGTAAGCTTCTTGAGGACAGGGACTGTCTTTTGCCTTTCTTTGAATCCCCAGCTGGCACATAGTAGATGCTTAATAAATGTTTTTGGATTGACTTTTGAAAATCCTAGTGTGACCTGTGTTTGAAGACTTTGGGTTCCATGGCCCCTCAAGGTCTTCTCTGAGCCATTCTTCCCTTCCAGTTGGTGGTGGGGGTGGAGTAGGGAGAAAGGGAGAAAAGCCTTAGAGTCAGTCTCCTGCTACCATCTTCTGTTGTCAGAAAATCCCCTGTGTTTGCAAAGAACAGGAATAATAGTCCTACTGAACCTTATCTGTCTCATAGCCCTGACTTAGGTAATTGTAGAAAACAGATTAACTGACAATGTATGTGCAACTGAGCCCTTATTTGTAGGATTTGTCAATTTCCAAGGTGTAAATACTCATACCAAAAAATTAACAATTATCTCTTAAATCAGTAGGAGCTAGCTCCAGCACAGCCCTGGTTAGAAGCAATTACCAAAGATAAAATAGATAATTCTGAATACATCATCATTTGAGGAAAGTCTAAACAAATTGTGGTACATGAATATATTGTGATGGTACTGTGCTTTAACAAATGATGAAGACGCACAAAAGTACTTACATGAACTTATGCAAAGTAAGCAGAGCCAAGAAAAACAATATATACAACTACAGTGATATATATATATAGATATAGATATAGATAGATAGATAGAACAAGAATCACTAAGCAATAAAAAATAATATCGGAAAATTATAAAGAATGAGTTGCTTTAAATAAGAAAAATGAGAATATCCCTTTCTTTCCTCCTTTGCTTTGGACTTTTTTGATATATGAATCAATTTTACTCATAAAGAAATTATCTTCCTCTTTTTCTTAAAAAGACAAAGCTTCTTTTGCCAAATGGGAAAGATCTCTGGAAGGAGGCAGAGGGAGAGGGTCAGTGGGAAATATAATCCATAGAAAAATGACATCAATAAAAAAGTTGAATTTACATAAATCTGGAGAATGACTCAATAGGTGAACAGTAAGACATTTTATGTGTTTTGTAATTACCTTAATGGAATTTCTCTTGTTTCCTCCTTGTTTTTTGTTAGGATTATATAGAAATGATGATTTTGTGGATTCACTTTGTATCCTGGTACTTAATGTATTAATCATCCCAGTTTCTTCACTGATTATATGAGGTTTTCTAAATACATCATTATATCATCTGTGAATAAGGACAATTTTGACCCCTCTTTGTTGATGTTTATGCCTTTAATTTCACTTTCTCATCTTACCGCTACCATTTTTGAAAAATATTTTAAGTCATAGCAAGGAGTAGTTATCCTTGAACTATTCCTATTTGTACTGAGAAAGTTTCTAAAGTTTTTCTGTTACAAATTATCCTATATTTTGTTGTTAGGTGTATATATCCATTTATTTTTATTAAATATGGGCCCTTCTATGCTTATGCTCTTAAGGTTTTTGATATAAATGAATACTGTTTTTGACAGAGGCCATTTCTATTTCTATTGAAACAATTATTTGTCGTTGTTGTTTATGTGATTAATTATTCTAATTTTTTTTCCTTATTTTTCCTGAAGTACCCATTTCAAGGCTCTCCCTCCCTATCTATTTTAAAGATGAATGTCTTTTGGGATAGATTTATGTGTGTGTCTTTCTTAACTCAGTGTCAATCTTTTTATTACCAAGACACAGAAACTTTCTTGAATAATAGTAAATCAAATTAATAAATGTTTATAAGCATTGTTGTTGAATGATTGATCATTGAGTGAGGCAATCCAAAGGAAGTTACAAGTTTCTTTTCTTTGAATCAAGAATATCATGTTACTTTATTCTCTTATTTGACCCTTTTCGAAGACATATCACTGGCTTTTTCTTTCTGAGGAGCTGGCAAATACAAAGATATAGTTGAACTCCTAGCTGAATTACAAACCACTTGCCAAAACTATGACTACCATTACAGCTTTTCTGCCATCTGCCAGGTGGTAATTAAGAGGCTACAGTAAAACTGGGTAGCAAATTAGGGTTTACTGGACTAAAAATACCTTGACTAATTACAGTGTGGAAGAAAACAAAGAGTCGATTTTATGCAGGAAACAATATTGTTCTTGAGAGATGCTTGATCATGCTTCGGTGAAAAAAAGAAAGGAAATACATTTGACTAATTCCCAGATGCAAACTAATGAAAAAGCATGTACAAAGTGTAATTACTGAAGACATGTTGGACAGCTAGTTTAGACAAAGGTAAGAGGTAGCACAAAGGGAATTTGGCATCAGTGAAATTGGAACAGCCGTTTCTATGGGAGGTGGCTATGAAAAATCAGTTTGGTGAGAAATTCTAAAATATGTTGAGTATATTGAATTGGAGGAAAAATATTAACTACCATGATGCTAAAATAAATTGCATGTATGATTCAAAGGTGCCATACTTTCTGCTGGGCCCAATGTTGGGAAATATTCTGACACAATTGAAATTGTTTTGGTTTCATCCATGTTGCATTAATTTTATGTAGAAACAGTGAATACTTATCCTTCAAGGCATTAAATAATTAACTGCTTTATTACAATGTAGCAACCAAAACATGGAGAAACTACTTATCTAATTAAAATCTTCATAAGGTCATGGAAACTTTCAAGAAAAGCACCTGGAAAGGTAATAATTAAATTGTCCAAGTTTGTAAAATCATTGACCAGCCAGTTAAATTTTAAAAGGAGGCTTATATAGACAATTTCCCCTAGCTAACGTAATGGGAAGGAAATGTGTAGGGTAGTCAGATTTTCCATAAGATCTTAGGGCCACAAATAACCATAATATGACCTGTAATCTATTCATAAAATCCTGAGTTGGAAGGGATTTCTGAGGTCATCCATTTCAACAAACAGTATTAAACACCTATCATGTACTAATCTAGGCACAATGAAATATATTGTAACAAGACAGTTTTTGACTTTACAGAGCTTATTGGATAGTAGTGATATCTCTGTACTATATGGTAGCTAGGAAAGAGTCAAGAGCAGGGAGCCCCCAATAAAATGTGAACTTCTTGCAAGAAAGGGCTATATTATTATTTTTTAAACCTTTGTAGGGCTAATCCGTAGCACTATGTTCTGCAATCAAGGTGACTAATAAATGTTTGTTGCATAAATACATGTTTGTTGAATGGGCCATGTTCCACAGCTTAGCAGGAGATATTGCAAGAGGAGGCCACATGAAGTGCAGGAGTCCACTAAGATGGCTGGAATGGCAATAGAAGCATGTCATGGAGGTGCTGTCAGTCAGAATGCTGGAGTAAGCTCAAAAGACCAGGGCCAGGCAAGTCTAGGATGAGCCAATGTTGAGAAAGCCAAAGAAGTTCATTTGGGAATGAGATCTCAGGGCTAATATAGAAACAGAGTTTTCTGTACTGAGTATGTGCTTTATCACAGTATTCTCTCAGAGAAGGGATAGGTTAGACTGGGTGAGCTTCTTTCTTGAAGGGGCAGCCCTACCAAAAGCCAACATCAGTATGATATAGTCCATTCTCCCATCCATTGAAGGGTTCTTCTTTACAGTATCTCTGGCAGGTGATCAATGAGCCTGAGTTTGATCTAGACTAGAGACATAGGAGTTCTTCAATTCACACAGGTGCCCACTCCATCTTAATGCTACTTTAAGTATTAAAATAATCTTCTTTAGGATGATACACAATTCATCCTTCTAACTTTAACCCAGTGGTCCTTGGGATATATAAGAATAAAACTAATTTGTACATAAAAGGCCTTAAATACTTTAAAATAGTTATTGTGTAACAGCTAACTAATCTCTCTTTCAGGGTAGATATCCTAGTTTCTTCTATTGGTTTTCACCTAACACATTTCTGGACTCATTTCTTTCCCTGTTACCCTTCTCTGAACATGTTCTAGTTACTTTTTCTCTTAAAATATAATGCCCAGAACTAAATATAAGATGTTATATGTGGTCTTAGCAGTACAAACTACAGTAGGACAACTATGTCCCTGTTTTCTTCCAAACTGAAAATCTCTGGGGGAGCTATACTTTTTTATCAACCTAACTATTCTCTTTACTGATGCAAACTAACTCTTCCACACTTTCTCATCTTATGTCACTGTCATGCACGTTTCCCTCTAAATCCTCCAAAGAGGATCTATCCACCACATTTGAAACCTCCTTTTTTTTTCTTCTAATATCTTGGTGGTGCCACTTTACAAACTAAAGTTACCTGCTGTCTATCATTTTTACCCCATGATCACTTGGTCAGTAAAAAGCATTTATTAAAGTATTTATTATGTGCCAGGCCTTGTGCTAAGTTCTGGGGATACAAAGGGTAGGCAAAAACATAGTCCCTGTCCTCAAGGAGCTTCTCTTCTAATGAAAGAGACAACATGAAAACAATCATGTTTGTACGAAATAAATACACTGAGAGTAGGAAGTAATGACCAACCAACCCCTCTTCAGGTCATGCATGTTCTCAACTATGCCTTCTATGACAGGCTTGAATACAAGCAATTCCAATTAGAATGCAATCTTCTCCTTTTCCAGAGGCATCTCTGTAGCTGGCTTCTCTAGCAGAGAGATGGCCCTGCTCGGGCTTCGGACATTGAGTTCCTTTCCTGCTCAACTTCCCCTGCCTCTTTGCCCAGACCTACCCTCTGTACCACCTTCATTCTCCCTTCCTTGTACTTGTTTCCATCCTCTCTGGCTTTGTGGTTCAAAGTTCCTTGAAGGCAAGGACTGAGTCACATCTATCTTCATTTCCCCATCACCAAGCATCCCACCTTACATATAGTAGGCACTTAATAAATGTTTGTGGAATTAAAAAAAAAAAGAATGTCATCTCCTTGAAGATGGGGACCATGTTTTTCCTTCCCTGCCTTGTATCCTGTAGTGCTGAGCACACTGCCTGGCACATGGTAAGGACTTAATGACTATTGACTGACTGAAGAGTATCCCATGGTTTCAAACTTCATCTTTATATTGATGATTCTCAGATCTACTTATCTATCCCTAACCTCTCTCCTCATCTCCAGACCCTTATCTTCAGCTGCTCATTAGACGTTTCAAACTGGATGACCCAGAGACATCTTAAATTCAGTGTGTATAAAACTGAACTCAATGGATTCTCCACTCACCAAATCACTGCTGAACTTCCCTATTACTCTTGAGAATACTACTATCTTCTCAGTCACTCAGGCCTATAATCTACATGTTATCCTTTCTCATCCACCATATAAAATCAATAGGCAAGAATTGATATTTCCAGCTTCATAATGTATCTCGTATACAACCTTCTCTCCTCTGATAATGTTACTACCCTGGTTCAGGTGTTCAGCATTTCACACCTGGACTATTGCCATAGCTTGCTGGCTCGTCTCCCTTCCTCAAGTCTCTCCCTACTCCAGTTCATCCTCCATTCAGTAATCAAATTAATCTTCCTAAAGCACAGATTTGATCTGATCATGTTACTCTTCTCCCCCTCCCCAAGCAATAGCTTCAGTGGCTTCCTATCACCTATATCACCTATCAAATATAAAACCCTTGCATTCAAAGCCCTTCACAATCTCATCTACTTCTACCTTTCTAGTCTTGTAAAATATTTATTTTTTTATAATTTTTAAATTTTTATTTTATTTATATTATATCAATATAGTAAGTATTATAAATATATTATTTATAAAAATAAAAAATATCCTTCCGCCTATGCTCTGCAACCCAGTGACATCTATTGACCCTGGGAATTTTTACTGACTTTTCTTCAAGCCTGTAACACTCTTCCCTCCTCATCTCTACCCTTTGGCCTCTCTGGCTTCCTTCAAGCCTCAGCTAAAATTCCTGTGTGCTGTAAGAATCCTTTCTTGATCCCCTTTAATGCTAGTGTCCTTTCTCTATTGATTATCTCCAATTTATTCTGAATGTGTTTTGTTTGTACATGGTTAATTATGCACTGTTTCCCTATTAGACTGTGAGTTCCTTGAGAACAGGGACTATCTTTTGCCTTTCTCTGTAGCCTCAGTGCTTAGCAGAGTGTCTGGCACATATTAGGAGCTTAATAAATGCTTGTTGATTGACTGATATGCTGCAGACCATGCATCTCTTCTTTGCTGTTTTGGTTACTTATAATTTGGATCCTTCTGTGGCTGTGTTGGTTCATGACTCATAGATATGTAGCTTCATCAGGAGATTATTGGAGTTAAAGAAAATGCTTTTGTTTTTATTTATTTATTTTACAGAAGGAAAGCGTATAGAATTAAAAGCACTGCACAATTTCCCAAATTTGATCTTGATCCTCCACTTTTATAAAATTATTATAAAATTGGTCCAGCTCATTTCATTAAAATATAAGTAAAAGGAACATATTGTCTGAGGAGATCCTTTGAGGCTGAATTTCATTTCACTGAGTCAAATGATTTTTAAAAATTAATAAATTATGTACACAGTGGATTCTTGTATTATCTATTCTGTTAAGATATGGTATGGGATAAACATTTGTCTGTAAATATTTTGTCTATTCCTCTTCTCATATTCTCATATCCAGGGTACCTTCAGAATATGCATAATTCATTCTCATAAAACTTTTATAGAGATTTGAAAGCATATATATGAGTTGGAAGTTGCTAATGTATTCTTGTTCACTTTTTTATGTGTAAAAACACTGTTTTTTTAAAAAATTCTGTTGGACCCCTTTGAGATATTATGAAAAGTGGTTCCTGAATGTTTCTAAAATTATGTTGCAAACAGAATGTCTTTTTTTCACTGAAGTATTTATATGTAACTGGTCTTCCTGACTTTATTATTGAGAGTACCATTACCACTTCCATAATTCTCATAATCCACTGGGTATTGAGGTGATATAGTGCAAATATCTTCATTATAAAAATACTGGCAGATCTGTTGAATCTCACATCTATTTATTATATTTTTTGGTCAAGGAAGGAACAAGAGAAAGAAGAAAGAAAACAAACATTTATCAACTGCTTGCCTTGTGCAAGGTGATGAGAGCTGGGGTTAAAAAGAATAACAGTTCCTGCCCACAAGAAGCATCTATTCTGGTAGGAGAAAGCCCACCAAAGATCTAAAAGTAGGGCATAATTTTGAAGTTCACAAGGACAGGAATAAGACTGGGAGGGAAATAAAAGCTGGTTGGCTTGGACTTCTCCACAAAATGGAAGCCCAAGGAGGAACTCATCGATGGGAAAGCCAGAGAGGGCTAGGCTATGGGGGAATAATCCAGGATAAGCAGGTCTTAGGGAGGCTAGGCTGTTCTAGGCAAAGGAGGCCAACACTAGAGGGGACATAGTTTGTAAGTTCCAAGAGTTAAAAACAGCCCCAGAGGGGGATGTAGGCAAACTTAATTTACAAATATTTATGAAATAATATGGCACAATTGGTTCTTACATAAAACTCCATGCAGGCTTATTTTCTCCTCACTAGCTTTTCACAGTTTTTCTGAAACAATATAGTTTCCTGACATTTTTCTTCATAAAGTTTTGCAGATGAGCTTATATTCTAAACTGGAACTATTCTTGGTTTTGTGACTCTATGCTTGGCAAGGAAATTAAGTGTTTGTGGCAGAAGCCTTTTCTGGATGCTTTTGCATTTGAAACAGGTAAAACTTCTCTAGGAAATGGTCATTGTCAGAATTAGTGTATTTACTTTAAATCATATCTAATTTTTAAATGGAAGACTTGCAAATGAGTTGGGTTAGCACTTCTTTTTTTTTTCTATTTTTTTTTTTTTTGGCTAGGCAATGGGGTTAAGTGACTTGCCCAAGGTCACACAGCTACTAAGTGTCAAGAGTCTGAGGCTGGATTTGAACTCAGGTCCTCCTGACTCCAGGGTCAGTACTCTATCCATTGAGCCACCTTGCTGCCCCTGGTTAGCACTTCTGTAATCATATTCAGGCCTTCTCATATTTATCTCTTTTCAAATTTCTTTACTTTAGATCATGCTAAGTAAATGCTGTCAATCTGTGGGCCTGGGAGCTGCAGTTATTGCCGGAGTCCACTTAATTACATAAATGTGTATAATTAATAAGTAAATATAACATATAGAATAAATAAAAATACCTCACATATATACTGTTGTTCAGTTGCTTCAGTTGTGTTTGATTTTTTGTGACCCCATTTGGCGTTTTCTTGGCAAAGATGCTGGAGTGGTTTGCCATTTCCTTCTCCAGATCATTTTACAGATGAGGAAACTGAGGGAAAAAGTGACTTGCCCAGAGTCATCCAGCTAGTAAGTGTCTGAGGCAAGATTTGAACTCAGGAAGATGAGTCTGCCTGACTCCAGGCCTGGCTCTCTATCCACTGTGTACATTTTTCAAATGTATGGAGATGCTATAATAATGTGTGGAGATGTTTGTCAATAACTGTCAAACTCATTTACAAGTTTTATGAAACTTATACCTCCTTTTTACATGATGAACTTTTTTGATTAATGGATACGAGTAGTATAACTACATCATAGGAGTCTGAGAAATCTTTTGCCATTATAAAGGAATTCTCATACCTCTTCATGTCTATTCTCTTATGGACTTCTACCACATGCCCCTGTGCCAGACGTCTTCCTCTTCTTCCCTCTGCTTTTTTGCTTTTGTATGTTGTAATGATGGAAAGAGCACTGAACTAGGAATCAAGAGATCTGGGTTCTGTATCTAGGCTCTAACACTGATTAGTTGGGTGATCTTTGACAAAGCCCTTCACCTCCCTCTGAGCCCCCATTTCCTCATCTATAAATAAAATACAATTTGATGATCTTTAAAGTCCCTTTTCCATGTCCTACAATTAATTCTGTGGCATAAGAAATAATATATGAAGCATTTCTGCAATCTCTCCTTGGGATTGTCGCTGACTAAGATGCTCATAAATGAATAAAAATATAATATTATTAATGAAGGGCTCAGAAGACAACAGAATGATGATAGACCCAGAGCTTTCCCATGAAGTACATAAAACTGCAGTTGCGTAGGTAGTTGACCATGTTGGTATAGGGTAGAAGGCAACATCACTACTAAGCCACCCAGGTTATCAAGAGATTAGGAACATAAGCAGGGATGGGGACTCGACCAGTGATTCCACTGGTTAAAAGGAACTCCCAGGTAAGGCAATTCTCTCTACCCATGAAGATTAGCATCTTCTGTTCAACTTAGAATTTTAGATAACAACAACAACAACAACAATAATAACAGTAATAAATAATAAAAATAGTAGCATTTTCATAGCACTTGAAGGTTTGCAAATCCTTTTACACATATTATTTTATCCTCCAATAACCCTGGGAGGTAGGTATTATTATTATCCACCTTTTACAGATGAGCACACTAAGGCAGATAGAGGTTATGTGACTTGCCCAGGATCACACAGCAAGTAAGTATTTAAGGCTATATTTGAACTCAAGTCTTCCTGACTCTAGGTCCAACACTCTATCCACTATTCTGCCTAGCTGAAGACAGTATGTGCTAAAAGTTTTAAGCATTTACTGTGTGCTAAACTTTGTGGTAGGCATTGGGGAGATACATGTTGTGTGCCTCATATATATATGGGTGTATATATGTATATACACATGCAGATATACACATATACGCACATGTATATATGTATCTATGTGTATATATAAATATATATGTACGTATACTTACACATACAACATTTAAGCTTCTAGATGCAGGAGCTGGTTCATTTTTGTGTTTGTATCTCTAGGGCTTAGCATAATGCCGAACCAATAACTCCTTGTTGAACTGTTATGGCATCTTACCCTTATTGAGTTTACATTCTAGAAGATACTACTAGAGTCTATTAACTCAGTATGGTAATGGTCCACTTTCCAGGTATATAGATTTTTGGGTTGCATAATTAACTCTTAAGAATCGATAATGCCTAGAGGGATATGACATACATGTGAATAACTAATATGAAATAATATATCATATATGGAAACAAAGTGCATGTTTCCATGGATCTCAGAGAGCTTTCAGTTTTTGGCACATAGAAATGTTCCTTTTCCCCCACCCTTTACATCCCCTCATTCCACTTCAGCTCTTAGGCAGAATACAGAATCAGCATAGCCTTGACCAAGTCATTCTCCAGGGGCCATATAGTTCCCTTGGAGACTATGAGTATAATGCAAGGAAAGGGTTTATCCACTGCTTTTAGTATGTTTGCTTCTGGCTGCCACCTTCCTCCATTCCCCTCAACATATATGCTCTCTATCTAAATTGCTGTCCTCCGTAACCTATCAAGAACTGAAGATTGCTGGGGAAGCCAAATTAGTTATCAATAAACTATATTTTACACTTGATCACAAATAATGACTTCCCTTCCTAAGCCATTTTAAAAGGGCTTCTTTGACAGCAAGTTTGTGAGACTTTAATTAGAGCACATATTACTGTCCCTATTTGACAGATAAGGAAACTGAGGCTCAGCTGGAGGAAGTGACATGCTAGTGATGCTTTGGCATGAGAATGACCGTACTTCTCTTTTAAAAAAGAAAATTTGTGGACTTTGCAACAGCTTGTTTCCTTTCTGTTTCTAAGTGTTCTTGCTTTTTTTCTCAAGTTACTGAGATGGACAAAAGATTTGTTCACCTGATAAATGAATCACTACTACACTCATAAAACCCCTAGTTCTGCTTTGTTTTCCTTTGAATCCTCTCTGAAATATCCAAGTTCTTTTTTGGTCATGAACCATGAAGTGTATGTATGACCATCTACTAAAGGACTGAACAGGGCTAAATATAATGGAATAGCTCATGGTTCCAGTATTCTCAACTTTCTATGTATTCATATTCATTCAAATTAGTGTGCATCTCTTTGCCGACTCATGTTATTCGTGAAGATGCCTAGAACTTTCTGTTTTCCTGGACCATTTACCATCTTTTACTTTTCCGTCTACAAATAATGTCATTAGTCCCATGGTTTTCTTACAAGTATAGGAAACTGAGCTCAATACACACACACACACACACACACACACACACACACACACACACACGTAGAGAGAGAGAAATAAAAAAGACCCTGAATTTTCATAAGTACTGATTGTTTCCCTACAAGGCTAATGAAAAATGTCTATTCGTGGCATGACTCTACATGTCACGAGTAGGGTGCCATGAAGCTCTGGCAGTTACCTCATCAAGCCCTCCACCACTTCAGTCATTCAACTGTGACTGAGCAAATACAGTGTCCATTTCAAGTCTAAGACTCTTATTTTGGGAGTCTTAATTGAACAGAATGTGAATTTGTAGAGAGTTTATTGACACCCTTCTGTCTATTCCTCAGTGTTTCATGCTAATAGCACATACTAATGTTGGCACAGATACCCAGAGTGCCAAAGATCATTTGCCAAAGCCTACAGGGAGCCTGGAGGCCCCATGCAAATCAATATGTAGCTAGCATTATATCAAATGGTATGCAGCCATGATGGACTTTGGTGCTTCTGTTATCACAAAGTGGAGTATCTAAGTTTTCCTTTAATTGGTAAGATTTTCCTATTGGGTTTATGATCACAACAGTAACAAACATGTCATTACTATAAATGATAGTATGTGCGCAAGACACATTTTCCTAATGATATGATTATATTGATTAGAGAACTATGATACTCATGATAATATTCAGCAAACCATTTACAAATGCCTTTACTATTTAGTTTCACAATTGCTGCAAATAGAGTCTAGATTTCTGAAAGATAAGTGAATTGTTCTCATTTTACCCATTAGCAAGCCAAGTATACAAGTATTGTTTTCCTTAGATGTGGTGATTTTCTACTTGCTGATTTTCTTTTCAAGTGACAATGAAAGGTAGCACCTGCCCAATTGTAGAGGAGTTTCATTTCCTTCCATCTGACAGATCATTTGAGATGATGACTCTGAGAATCTGAATCAACTTTTCTAGAAATGGGAATCTGTTTTCTAGTCTTCACTGGAAACAAATTTCAAAATTACTTGGTTTTAAATGTTTCCAACTAGGAAATAAATGTAACTGCGATATAAAACCAAACAGGGCACAAACAACCATTGACCAGCTGGCTGAGGCAACCAAAGTCATTGAGGTGGAATGAGACAGCCAGGCTCTAGTAGAGAGGTGAGATCTGTACTGATCTCCCTCACACCAGCCATAGCCATAGTCTATTGACCTCATTCCCCATAACTAGTTCATAGAAGTATAAGTGAAGAGGGTTTCATTCAGTTTCAGAAGCTGAGACCTTTGCAGCCTCGCCTTTTTGATCTTATTCAGATGTGCTTTCGTTCCTGGCCCCCAAAATAATCTGGCTCTGGTTTGCCTACAATTCCCAGAAAAACCTTAAACTTTAGATTCCTTGTAGACTCACTTTATCTCTCTTTGAAAGCACCTTTGAAGAAGTTTGTCTACCTGTCCCAGCTCTATTTGAAAGCAAACTTCCCCCCTTCCAGTTCCCTTCATTATCTATTCTCATTGTTTATTCAAATCTCTCAGACCTTCCAAATGGAAATTCTCACCTGGACCCTTTTTCTCAACCACCTCACCCCTTCAACTGGCCTTTCCCATTGTTTTACTTTCCTGTGACCCCTGGCCATTTCTCACCCTTAATCCTAGCTAGGTGCCAGGAGGTCCAGGACCCAGGAGTTCTGTTCACCCCAGCTTACTAGCCACTCCCATCCAGATCTCCTTAGACCCCTCCTCCAGTCACTCCAAACTACTTGGCCACTCCTAGATCCCTCCCACAGTCTTTCTGTACTTAAGATTCACCTTTGCCCCATTCAGACACTGAGCTGTTCTCACGCCTGCTCATAAGGAGGAGCATCATCTGGCCTCCTTAACCCCCAGCCCCCATTTAGAAGCTGAGCTGTTTCTCAAGCCTAAAGGCTGAGACTGCCTGCTCCTTACAAGCATCACCTGGCCTCCTTAGCCCCCAGCCCCCATTTAGAGGCTGAGAACCTCTTATGCCCAGAGGCTGAGACTCTCAAGCCCTCTTGTCCTCATGGGCATGACCTGGTCTATATGTGATTTATCTTTAATAAACTGTTTCTCTGGCTGGAAGAAGATTTGGGTTGAATCCTTTCAGGCAAGCCCGCGTCACGATCTAGGGCTTTTCCCAGCATCCCAAAACCTCCCACGATCTTGGGGTGCCTCTGTGCAACTAGGAGCACTCCAAAACCCCTACCCCTCTTCATAAGGAGCTGAAGTAGAAACCTCTTACAAAAATAGAGACAAAGCTTATAATTCTTCTCTGGTTCTTCCACCAGAGGAAGGTGTCTTTTCATTGAGGTTTCCCCCAACAGCCTTCCATCCTGTCTCCAAATGCTCCTGCCCACAAACTTCCTACCACAACTAAAGGTCAATTCTATCCACACATGTACAATAAGCCTTAAGCTAACTGGAGTACATTTTACAGTCAGACACCTTATTTCTAAATCCCAGTTTCTTTTTATCTCTTGGGTAACCCTAAATCTTCTTGCTGTCATCCTTCGAAGACCTCTTTCTTCTCTGTTGCATACCAGCCCTGCATAAACTAGCAGGTCCTCATCTGGGATAATAATATTTGCTGAAAGGTTGGAATATTCCCTATGAAGCAAAGACTGCAAGAAAGCCTCCTAATGTCTTCATTTAATCTGCCAGTCCTTGGATCTGAACCAATTTCTGTCTAGGCTTTCCTGCCAATATAATGGCTTGGTCACTGTGATAAAAACAGATATCAAATAATGGGGATTCTTACCAAAAAACTTTGACATAATCTGAGTCCCAATTGGTGTGAATTAAATCTCCTGGAGTGGTCCCATTATTTGAATTTGCACTGCATATTTCTTTCTTTTCTTTTCTTTCTTTGTGTGTGTGTGTGAGGCAATTGGGGTTAAGTGACTTGCCCAGAGTCACACAGCTAGTGAGTGTTATGTGTCTAAGACTGGATTTGAACTTGGGTCCTCCTGACTCCAGGGCCGGTTCTTTATCCACTGCACCACCTAGCGGCCCCACACACTGCATAGCTGGAAACAAATACCTTATTTTATATAATTAGAACCTCCAATACTATGAATTCAAATCTATGAGATCACTTCCAAGGATTCATTATTTGTACTAATCAAGACCTGAAGTACAGATATAAATATAGGTTAAATAATTTCTAATGAAATTCAAAGTCACAGGAAGTAAGTTGTCCTTAGCAAATTTCTGGAAGGTTGACCTGTAAGACCTCTTCCCATTGTGATAACTTATGATTCCAGTTGCTTAAACTAATTTGAAAAAGATGAAATAATAACATATTTGAAGGATTTGGTAATTCAATCGAGAAAAGCATTATTTTATTGATTTCTGTATAATGACAAACATAACCTTCTTGCAATGCTGATTGGTGACATCCTTATGCTTGATCTGTTAAAGGGTCAGATTTGGGCAAAGGGAAAGTTGAAATGGATAGTGTGAGTTTATCTTCGTAACAATTAAAAAGGATCTTTCTATCATTGCCACACCTCTGTTATTCTTCCTGGAAACACTAAATTGCATTAAGACCATTAATTAGTTCTTCTTTCAGCCAGTTGAAATAAGAAGATGCCCTTCCCCCATCCATTGTAATTCCCAAGACGTCATAGTTCTTTGTTAATGTAGAGACTACAGTACTACAATGAGATGTTTGAAAGAGGAGATGCCAGGAAGGAGAATGAAGTTGAGCACATGCAAATGGTAATGGAAGAGTAATTACTTTTTATCAAAAGCGCATTTTTGTTTTCAGCTCCTAAAGGCACTTTCCTCAGTTAACATTGAATGTTTCAGAGCTTTCTAAAATGAACTTCCCTGGACTATTAAAATAATATGAAAAGAGTAAATTCCTGTGGTAGATGAGGATACATACCACATTCAATTATGGTTAGTGAGAATTAGCTAGAAAGCAAACTCAGAACACTTTTTAGCAATGAATATTAGCTTTTGAACATGTAACTGAAAACTACAAAGTGGTTGGAAAGGGCATTTTCATGATTTCTGGTTATTGGCATGAAAAAATGACCCAAATGTTCAAATTTCTGCATTTCATCTAAATCTACAGCTTTTAAAATACACTGCTACTTGCACTTAAGCCCTACTTAACCTTTCAACTTCCACTACAATAATATTGGCGCTTTTCATTATTCCTTTGGAGGGTAAGTAGTAATAGGACTCACTAATAATGTGTGATTGCTGATGTTTTCTTCCATCATGAGTAATATGTATATTAGTGCAAAGCATACTCTCTAGAAGTAAATTAATTCTTCCTAATAGCTGCCATAAAGTATTGCCTATTCAGAATAACATAAGTCCAAAAGTTAGCTATTTACATGGATTTTCTTCTGATAGAGCAGATGAAACAATGATTTTCTGTGCAAATATATTTTAATAAAAGTAAATGTTGACTATAAACTCAAATGTTTACATTTTGATATTAAGAAAATGCTATTTGATGCAAGATTTAAAGAAATATAACAGTTATATACATATTGCTACCTGTCACCTAATTCAAAGTACAGTTGATATTTGTTTTTTATTCTAACCCTAGAGTTACCTCTCTAACTAGTATGGCATAGTTGACCTGTGTATAGCACATTAAGGCTTTGAAATAATTTTATGTATTAATCCTGACTACTGCAGTTTGAGATAGAAGCCAGAAGGATTACTACCCCCATTTCATAGATGGGGAAATAGAAGATCAGAGAAATTAAGTGACTTAGACTTAATCATAAAACTAGAATGTGTCAGAGGATGGATTCAAACCCAATGTCTTTCAAGTCTGGTGCTCTATTCAATGTAAAATAATCTCTAATTACTGTGCAGAAAGAAGTTAGATGATTTTTAAAAGTTCTTTTTTCTTTTGCAAATATAGAAATAGAAAGTATCTTACATCATATCTTATTACATCATAAATTTGTACAGGTGTTATTTGCTCTCTGGAAATAATGGAATTAGGCATTAGTTACTCACTGGAAAAAACAGAAATAGAGAAGCATTGTATAACCACAAAAAGCAGATAATCTGAATATTATTTACATCTGTTTTAACAAATATATTACATTGATTTTTCTAATACTTTAAAAATTTCTAATGCTTTTAACCATATTATTGTTCTGTGAATTTTTAATCTGTACACACTAGCATATGCTAGTATAATTTTTTTTTAAAGAAAATCATTGTTTGGATCTATTGTAAGAGTTATATCAACTCCAAAGCAATAAATTATTCAAAAAACCATCTCATTAACAGCATATTCTTTCAATGAGGCATCATTAAAATCTGAAAAGCTGACGAACAGAGCCAGTAAGTGACTGCCTGGAGGCAGTGTTTCTCAAGCTAGATTTTGGGCCCCTGATTAGAAGTCCTATAGTGTTGTAGACCTCCAGATTTGGAGTTAGGAAATATTTGGATTTAAATCCACCTCTGACACATATTAGTTTGTGATAATGTGAATGTCACTTGACCTCTCACACTTTCAATTTCTCCATCAATAAAATGGGGATAATAAAACCCATAATACTTCCTGAATAGGATTGTTCTGATAATCAAAGTAGTTAATATATGTAAAGCATTTTACAAATCCTAAAGTTCTACATAAATGTTTTTGTTGTTGTCAAGTCATTTCTGACTCTTTGTGATGCTTGATAATGATACTGGAGTGGTTTGCCATTTCCTCCTTCAGCTCATTTTATAGATGAGGAACTGAGGTAAACAGGGTTAAGTGACTTGCCCTGGGTCACATAACTACTAAATATTTGAGGCCAGATTTGAATTCATGAAGATGAGTCTTCCTGACTTCAGGCCTGGCACTCTAGCCACCGTGTCACCTAGCTGCCCCATATAAATGTTAGCTCATTACAATTAGGCCGTAGAGTGATTTGAAAAAGATCACAGAAAATGATATTTCCAAGGCCCTATCAGTCAACAAGTATCTATTAAGCCCTTATTATGTGCCAGGCACTGTAATAAGTGCTGGGCAAATGAAAAAGGGGAAAACATTGTCTAATCAGTCATCAAGCTAAAGTCAACATATAGAAAGGGTATTCTGAGCTGCCTTTCTCTACCTTCTGGTTCTTATGATTGTTTTCTCCTTTTCCTGGTCTTTATGATTTCTCAGTCAACCAGTCAATCAAAAAGTATTCATTGATCACCTTCCAAATGCTAGGTACTGTGCTAGTCACTTGAGGATTCAAAGGCAGAAATGAAACATCTGATGAAAAGAGGGAAAATAAGACTGCAGAGTCCTGAATTGTCTTTGAGCAATGGACCAATCAAAAAGACATATCACTGATGTTCACTTCTTTGTATGTGGAGGGGTGATCTGAGACGAGAGGTGAGTGAAGGGTCATGGAATCCCTGTAGCTTTAGGTTAGCTAGTAAGCCCTTGGAATTGAGCCTTATAATGATTAATCCTGAGGCCTTTTTTCTTTTCCCTTTATACTGCTTTGCTTGGTGATGTCATTAGATCACATACTTTCAATTATTATCTCTATGCTGATGATTCTTAGACCTCCTTACCCAGCCGCAACGTCTCAACTGATCTCTAACTTCACATTTTCAACTGCCTATTGGACATCTCAAACTGGATGTCCTCCTACAGATATCTCAAACTCAAAACTGAACTTCTTAGCACTCAATGCGAGTTCTTTCTCTCTGAGATTCCCTATCATTTATACTGTATGTATCTTGTATGTATGTATGTGTATATACAGATAGATATAGATATGTCTATATAATCTATCTATATACAGAAAAGAGAGAAGTGTGAGAGACAGAAAAGAGAGAGAAGAGAGAAATGAGAGAGAGAGTTAGTTGTGTACATGTTGTCTCTCCTCATTAGACTGTGTGCTCTTTTATCTTGTATTTGCCTTTATTTGTATTCCGAGTGCTTAGCACTGTGCCTGGCATATAGTAAACACAATAAATACTTATTGACTGACTATTGTTGGTTCAGACTACTTGACCCTTATTCATGTAGGTACCTTGAGATGGCAGATATGATTTTGCAAGAGGTAAAGCCATATATGAACTAGCAATCAAATATTCAAAATATATATATATATATTTTTTTTAGTAAGAATGGTCATTCCAGATAAGGAAGCTAATCTGCTTATGGTATCTTCTTGTTTCCTAGTAAGTCTTTACAGGTTTGTTT
The DNA here is from genome assembly GCF_900497805.2 of Vombatus ursinus. Lineage (NCBI taxonomy): Eukaryota > Metazoa > Chordata > Mammalia > Diprotodontia > Vombatidae > Vombatus > Vombatus ursinus. Next base: position 4,194,832 of record NW_020954588.1, read on the forward strand.
GAGAATCTGACTGGGGGAGTGTATCTCATTAGTATTCAAGAGCATTAAACTCTAAGAATGCAAAGCAGGTGTCCACAGTGAGCTCTCAGAAAATCATAGAACTGTTTTAATCTCAGGTCTCTGAATTGTAAAACAAAAACTACCATTCTCTTAATTCTATAGGGGTTCTACAAAGAAGAACTAATTAAAGATACAAAGCACCCTGACATATTAAATGAAAAAGAATAATTTGGCTGAAAGAAAAAAGAAAATTATGAAGTCAGTCCCTCTGAAGTCTAATGATATCTTAATGAGAAACATTGCTTTTGCTTGATTGATAAACTTTTCATTTAATGGAGGATGAGGCCATGTAGCAGGAATTGTATGAAATATGTATGTCAAAGTTGTTCCAGGATATTTTAATAGCATATGTCATTTTGTCAAAACAGCTAAAGAATTTCCCCAAATTATAGCTGAGAAATTGCATAAATACTGCAGGTTTTTTTTTTCCCAGGAACACAAAAATATTATTCAGGCTGACTTTTCAGAGGTGAAAGAGGCTTACCCAGAGTCCCACAGCTGATAAGCAACTGAGGCTAGATTTAAATTTAGATCTTCCCGACTCCAGGACCAGCGCTCTATCTACTCTGCCACCTAAATGTGTCTAGTAGTAGTTTTTATAGTAGCAAAAATTGGAAACAAAATAGATACCCATAGATTGGGGAATGGCTAAATAAGCTGTGATATAGGAATACAATGGAATATTCCTGGATCATAAGAAATGATGGCTATGAAGAGTACAGAGAAGTATGGGAAGATATACATTGATGCAGAGAAGCAAGCAGAGCCGGGAAGACAATATACACAATGACTTCAACAACCTAATTGTGAAGGAAAAAAAAAACTTTAATGCTGTGGAATGGTGAGAATCAAGCATGGCCTTGACAGAGTGATGAAAAAATATACCTCCCTCCTTTCTTTTGCAGAGCCAGGGAATATTGTATATACTATCAGAACTGATGAATGTATTGGTTAATTTTACTGAACTGCTTTCCCCCTTCTTCTTTTCCTCTTTTTTTTTCTGTTCTATTTTTATTTTATTTTTTCTCAATTACACATAACCAAAACTTTTTAATACTCATTTAAAAATTTTTTTGAGTTCCAAATTCTCTCCATCTCTCCACTCTTCCTTCCTTGAGAAGGTAAGCAATTTGGCATAGATTATACATGTGCAGTCTTGCAAAACATTTCCATATTAGCCATGTTGCAAAAAAAAAAAATGCAAGCCAACCCTCCCTCCAACTGTCCCCCCCAAAAACTTAGAAGAATAAAGTAAGTTTTAAAAAACTATGTTTTGATTTGTATTCAGACTTCATTAGTTCTTTCTCTAGAAGTGGATAGCATTTTTCATTATAAGTCCTTTGGAATTGGCTTGGATCATTGTTATTTCTGAGAATAACTAAGTCATTCACAGTTGGTCATTGTACAACATTGCTGTTACTGTGTGTGATGTTCTTCTGGTTCTCTTCATTTCACTTTACATCAGTTCATGTAAGTCTTCCCAGGTTTTTCTGAAATTATCCTAGTTGTCATTTCTTATTGACAATAATATTCCATCACAATCATATACCACAACTTGTCCAGCCATTCTCCAGTTGATGGGAATCCCCTCTTTTTGTAGTGGCAAAGAATTAGAAATTGAGAAATTGAGAATTAGAAATTTTTGTTCATATAGGTCTTTTCTTTTTCTTTGATCTCTTTAGGGTACAGACCTAGTTGTGGTTTTACTGAGTCAAAGGATATGCCCAGTTTTATAGTTCTTTGGGCATAGTTCTAAATTGCTCTCCAGAATGGTTGAATCAGTTTACCACTTTACCAATAATGTGTTAGTGTCCCATTTTTCAATATCCTCTCCAGGATCTGTCATTCCCCCCCCCCCACCCTTTTTTTGTCATATTAACTAATCAGATAGGTATGAGTTGATAGCTCAGAGATGTTTTAATTTGTATTTCTCTGGTGATTTAGAGCACTTTATCATATGACTACAGGTAGCTTTGATTTCTTCTGAAAACTGCCATTCATTTCTTTTGCCCATTTGTCAACTGGGGAATGACCTGTATTCTTATACATTTGAGTCAATTGTCTACATATTTGAGAAATGAGGCCTTTATCAGAGAAACTAGAAGTAAAATCCTCTCCCTTCATTTTCTGTTTTCCTTCTAATCTTGACTGCATTTGTCTTGTTTGTGCAAAATCTTTTAAATTTAATATAATCAAAATTATCCATTTTATATCTCATAATGCCATTTATCTCTTGTTTGGTCATAAGTTCTTCCCTTATCCGTAAGTCTGACAAGTGAACTACTGGATGTTACCCTAATTGCTTATGATATCGCTCTTCTGTTTTTTTGTTTTTGTTAAAAGAGATGGCTTGGAGTATAGAAGAGGTGAAAGAGAGATATTTGGAAATTAATTAAAGACAAAAGATATACATTTTAAAAAAGACATAATTCAAGATGAGTTATTCACGGTCGGCATTTCCATTTTGTCTTATAGCAGCTCTTTTAGTGGTGGCAAAGAACTGAAATTTGTGGAGATGTCCATCAATTAGAGAATGACTGAACAAGTTGTTGTATATAATGTGATGGAATATTATTATGCTGTAAGAAATAATGAGTAGGTTGCTCTCAGAAAAACCTGGAAAGACTTACATGAACTGCTACAAAGTGAAATGAGCAGAATCTGAAGAATATTGTATGTAGTAGCGGCAATATTATATGATGATCAACTGTGAATGACTTAGATATTTTCAGGAATGAAATGATCCAAGACAATTTTTGAAGGACTTTTGATGAAAAATGCTATCCATCTGTAGAGAAAGAACTGATGGAGTCTGAATTCAGATCAAAGCATACTTTTTCTTTATTTTCCTTTCTTTCTTTTTTTTTTGGTTTGTGTTTTCTTTCACAACATGACTGACATAGGAGTATATTTTGCATGACTGCACATGCATAACCTATAACCAAATTTCTTAGCTGCTCGGTGGGGAGGGGGGTGGAGAAGAAGGGTAGGAGAGAATTTGGAACTCAAAAATTTTTAAAAATTAATGTTAAAATTGTTTTTACATACAATTGAGGGGAAAATATTAAATTATATAATGGGCCCTTTAAAAAATAAAATTTCCAAAACACAAAAAATTATAATTTGGATAGTCTGAGCACAGTTAATAGCTATCACAGTATTTCTCCCTCTTTCTCTTTTTATATAATGTTAAATATCCCTAGAAGTTGTCCATGATTTTTTTTCATTTGCAATAACTTAGATTCATATACAAAGCTAAATGACCTGCAAAGGAATAGACAGTGAGTGCATATTAAAATATAATGGAATATGAAAGTAATTTTTAATGAAGCCTCAAGTCATAAAAAGTGCCCTTTCAAATCTAAAATTAAACTAAAATAGACAGGAAAAGGTGGTAGCAGATTGCAAATGGGCTAAATTAACTTGTAATTAATATAAAAAGGTGAGACTACAAAGGAACCCTAACTCCAACTCTCACCACTAGAATCTCTATTAAGATAAACATCTCAGCTAATGATTTTTGTATATTAGTGTCTAATCCCACTGTTCCCTAACACATTTCATACCATTTAAAATAATGATATTTTAAAAATCATTGATACTCTCGGAGCAATTTTGCATTTTGCAAATTAGAAGAAAAAATCTTAAATGGATAGGTTTACCTAGTTGGCAAAATCACCAAATTTTCATAGTCTCAGAGTTGGAAGGGACTTTAGGTAGAGGTTGGATAGTATAACTATCACTTGAAACATAGAGGGTTTCTGTTAAATTTCTGATAAGTGATTGTTTAACTTCTGTTTAAAGACCTGGTGATGAACCGAGTATCTTCCAAGGAAATCAGTTCTATTTTTGCAGAGTTCTTGAGCTAAAATCTGCCTCCCCCTTATATCAAATTTCTATTTCCCCACAAAAATATGGCACCCAGAGCTGGACATAATGTTGTAGATACAGTCTTATCAGAGGACTGCACAGTGAAATTATCCCATCACTCATTTTGGACACTTCTATGAATGCTGCCTCATTGGCTTTGCAAACATTAAAGAACCATACAGTTGTAAGTTCTTCTTATTATTATATGCCCCCCTGAAATCTAGTTATATTATGTCTGTAAAGCTTCCCTGATCTAGCTGTTTGGCAATGCTGTTAAAAAAAATGTGGTTGATTTGGCATGATCAGTTCTTGATGAAACCAAGCTTGCTTGTAGTGATCACTGCTTCCCTTTCTAAGTGCTGATCAACTACCCCTTTAATTGTCTACTCAAGTGTTTCCTCAGTAATTAAAATGCCTAATGTCTTTTGGTTTTCATATTAATTATATCTGAGATGGTTTCAAAGGTTACCTTTGTCCAACTGAAAGGAGATCTCTACTACATTCTGTCCTTGGCCTTGTGTTTTTAAATGTTTTTATCAATGACAAATGTAGACATTTCACAAAACCATTTATAACCTAAAGCTTAATTGCATTTGTGAAATATATTTCCCTATTCCCAGGTCCTGGTCAGATGCACCATCTCAATTTGAAAACTCTTGTATTCGTGTCAGTTCTTTGTTCATTTATATCTGCTCAGACATGTTATTTCTAATGACATTGGCATTTTTTGAGCTCAACTCTTCTTTCTCTAAACAGTCCTGTCCAAACTTTATCACTAAACTTATCAGCCTATTCTTTACTGTATTCAAATTCTAGGGCACACGTATTTACATTTTATTAGAAGAAGGCATGGCATATCCACTAATGTTTCCTGATTCTCTGCATCAGTAATGTCAAACTCAAATAGAAATGAGATGCCACTAACCTGGACATAAGGATCCCTGTGGACCACATATTGACTTAGTCTGAAAATGTACTATTTCTTGTGTTTTTATTTATTTTGTTAAATATCTCCCAATTCCACATCAACTCAGTTCAGGTCATACTTGGGAGTGTTGTAGGTCCTGTGCAGCCCTCAGCTGTGCGTCTGACACCTCTGCTCTACATGAATGAATGCAAATAAAACTGCAGTGGTGGAGAAAGTACATAATCAGTGAGACAATGGATACATTGAAGCATTGATAAATACAAGACTAACAGTCTTGAGAAGGACCCTGTGAACCCCAATTTATTCAGATTTGTTCTCTAGTAAGATCTGAAGTTTCTAAAGCATTTTACAAAGTGCTTTCACCATCATCTTATTGGATCCTTACAATACCCCTGGGAAATAGGGAAGATGTGCTTATGTGCTTTCTCTGGGAAAACTTAGGCTTAAGTAGGTTCAAAGACATGTCCATGGCAAACCAGTCAGTCAGCAGAAGGGTTTGGACTACAATTCAAGTGTTCGGACTTTTCTGCCATTTTCTCTTTCCACTATATCCTATTGCCTCCCCAGGCAATAGGCCTGTTTGTTCTAAAGAATTACATGACAAAATTCAGAAATTTTTAAAGACATTCCCTGTAGTAAGATAAGACCAAACAAGGAAGTGGTCATAGCCTGATACAGTGAAAATAACAACAACAACGACAGATTTAGAGTCAGAGAAGCTGGATTCATATCTCAGGCTCTGATAATTCCTACTTGGGTAATATTGAACAATTTCCTTACCTATAAAATGAAGTGGTTGAACTCACCTCTAAGAGCCCCTTTCAGCTCTAATTTAGTGATCATCTTAGAATATTACTGTACATATTTAACATGGATTTAATATGCTTTCATTTAAGTAATGGAAATCTAGTAATCCTAGATTAATATAAGTATGTCTTCAAAGATGATTGGAATTTAAATAAAAAAAGCGGATAGAGATTTGAAGGTCCCAATATTGCATTTTCTTATAAAGCAGTGTGTTGTAAAGCACAGACATTGAATTGAGAGCCATCAATACTGAGTTCCAGTCCCTGTTACGCTACTGACCAGATAGGTGACTCTGGGAAAGTCACTTCGTCTGTTTAACCCACAGTTCCTCCATCTGTGAATTAGGTGACCTCAAAATACCTTTTCTGGCTAAATAGTCTATCATCCCATGATCATAGCATGTGGGGAAAACACACAAATTAGTGTGTGAGATTCTAGGGGAAAAAAGAAATGTGATAGAAGAAGAAAAGGTAGATATATGGGGATATAGTTGAAATATAGATTTTTTTTAAAAAAGGTCTGAAGATATTATCTATGGTTTTAAGCCTCTAGTGTTTATTATAATTTTTATTTTTCTCTATTATACTTTTGAGAAATCATGTCTGGTTTCTTTCAGGTGTTCTGGGATTTCTTTAAGCTCTTGGCGGTCAAAGGACAATAGATACTGCTGTTCTTAGTCATGGTTACAGTAGGTATAAAATGGTGAGGAGAAATAAATCTCCCATATATCATGGCCTTTCCTTTGTATGAACTTCTCAGCTTTCTGTAAAGAGCTAAAAGGACCAACTGGCAAGTGTGAAACATCTCTATATTATTTGGAAATATCACCTTGGCAGCACTTCTCTCCAGAAGTATGAAGGATTAGAAGTTGTGTACTCTGAATCCCAGTTTGGGATTCTTAAAAAAGAGTGAACATGAATGGAAAAGTTCAACTGCCTTGTCATCAGAGCTGCCATCCTTTCACTTTGTCTTACCTGGAACAGCCAGCCATCTATGTCATCTGACTTTCAATCATAACTACCCAAGTTCCTTGGGTGAGTTAATTTATTCATCCTTGGAACTCTCTGTCCCAGGGGGGTTAAGCTGTCCTGAATGGTGAGTGAGTGTTAACTCACTCACCCCTCTGTATCTCACTGGCCTAGACCATGCATCTCATCCTTTCCAGGAAATCTGGGGTCTACTCTAACATTTTGCCATCTGCTCTGCCCCTTTGATGGGAGATAAGGGTCAGTGTAGATGTATTGGAGACACTTTTAACAATGGGTAATCGAAAGGTGGGTGAGATGTGTGATTCATTTTTCCAGCTTCTTATTGGTTGCTTACATACACCTTGGGGCCTGATTTTTGGAGACCATTAGACTCATACTCAGCAGATATCTGGGTTCAAATCCTGCCTATGAACCTCTCTTGATGTGTAATCCTGGACAAATCACTTTTGCTCTCTCAGTCTCAGTTTCCTGGGGACAGAAATACCTATAAAATGTGGCAGAGTTGTTATGAGGATCAAATGATCGTATGTAAACTTCTTACAGATCTTAGAACACTCTAAATATTGGCTATTCTTATTCATTGCAAAATGCTTAAGGGAGAGAAATCTTATTTGAACTCCCTTGTAATGCGCTAGCTATTTGGGTGATGCTTAGGGCCACAATATATCTACGTTCAGATAACATTGACTCTACATTACTCTTTAGATGTAATTTAAAATTGTATCAAAAGTGATCTGTCAGAAGACATTTGAGTTACACAACTCCTTTCCCTTTTGCATTTTCAAAACATTGTAGCACTTATTTGCCTCATACCTTAAGAGAAAAAACAAAACAAAACAAACAAACAAAAACAAACAAACAAACAAAAAAACCCCCTCTTGATCGCTTCTTAGCCAGGCACTACTTTTCCAAACAAGGCACTAAAGCTGTGAAACAATCTAGTCCTAATCCTGACCATATTCCTAAGGAAAGACATGGGCTTAAGTATGTCAAATGGTTGCGCATTCTTCATCAATGTTGTCCTGAAATTCTCCAGTGTTGGAATGTGAAACTGTTAAAGTGGCTGTCTGATGGCCTCTTGTCCTCCTTATAGATAAAAACCCCAACTCATTCCATTTTTAGCTTTCACTGTATTTCTCACTCTCGACAGAAATGCTGGCAAGCATCTTATAAACAGAAATAGCACAAAGCCAATTCTCTCAGTTCAAACAAGAAAATTGAATTTCTCTGTGCTCTGGAAAGAACTCCCCAGTCCCTCCTTCCCATGTGCAATGATGATCCCACCAGATCTGGCAACTGATAGCTCAATTAAAATAGCCATGTGGAACACAAAACCTATTTCATTTAAATAATTTCTTATTTCCATATTTGAAAACTTTAAGGTATATAATTTATGCAAAGCATTTCCTTTGTTAAGTGAAAAAGGCTTTGTCCATAAAACTCAAAAGATATAATAGATTTAATTTAACTTACGCTTAGTTCTTTTTTTAGGCTTAATAACAATTCTGTCACATTATTATAGCTATAATCTGAAAGAAATACAGAGGGTTTTATACTGATTCAAGGCCCATCCATACTCACTTCTCATAAGAATAATATCCATCCACACAGTGACTCTTCTACATTTTCAAACAATGTACATTATACCCTTTTAAGTGGTCAGCTATTCTTGATTGTTACCATGCAGGCTCTATATCTCTGTTTTCCTCTGGGGACTTGAAAAATTTTTTCCTCTTTTAAACAGACAGAATTCATATGCTAAAATAAACACAATTATACTTGAAAAACTATAACCAGAAATATTGTCCTTTTTATCTCTACTGTATCAATAAATGTTCCAGAGTCTCCTTAGCCCTCTTAAAATTTCAAAAATAAAATCTCCCAAAGGCATATAGTTAGCAAATTAAAAACGATGTTTTCTGAAAGGTAGGACTGGTTATTTATTGTCTTTTGTTTACAGGGTTTATAACCCAAATGTTTTATGTACTCACGGATGCACAGTTTTCGGACTTGTCTTCCACAAAGCCGATTTGGCACGGGGTCCTCTGGTTCTGTAGCCAGTAGTCCGTTGATTCCAGTAGACTGTTACTGCAAAGGACCTGTTAGAACAGAGAAACCTTTCTTTAAAGCTTTTTCTGCTAAGCTTTTCCTTTTAACAAGCATCAAGGACTGACAGGAGCTTTCTTCTCAAGGACCTATAAGTGTTTTCCTTCTAGAGCATCAGCAGGTTTCCTGGATATTAGCAAAAATCTGCTGCAGCATATCATTACCAGCATGAGCAAAAGAATCAGCCATACTCTGTTTCATTTGGGGGTATGCTAATGGGGGTGTTCTTTCTCATAAACTCCAATACTTCTACTGATGATCTGCCATCGAGAGGGTGTACCACGTGGAGGATGGCTTGATTGGCAACTCAGAGAAGCCTTCATTTCACGATCTCCCCTTTCATGTTTTTCATTGCAAAATAAGTGTCTTTGTCTAACATCATTTCTGAAAATCATATTATAGTAAAAACCAATCAACAGTCATTCAACAAGTATTTATCAAATGCCTTGTCTCTGTCAGGCACTGTGCAAAGTGCTGGCAATACAAAGATGACAGAAAAATCCCCCCAAAAACCCCAAAACCAAAACCCTTAAAGAGGTTACTTTTGATCAAGGAACATAAAATATACAAATATAAACACATATAAAATAAATACATAAATAAAATATAATTTTAGGGAAAGTCACTAGCAATTAGCAGGAGTTTTTACCCCAGGGGTCAGTGAACTTAAAAATATATTTTGATAGCTATATTTCAATATAATTAATTTCTTATGTAGTACCATGCATTTTATTTTACGAATTTAAAATCACTGTTCTAAGAAAGGGCTCATAGTCTCTACCAGGCTCACTGCCAAAGGGGTCCATGACATAAGGAAGGCTAAAAATCTCTGTGGACCCAGAATCAGAACAGGCCTCATGGAGCAGGTGACACAAGCAGAGATTTGAAGACAACTAGGTTTTTTAAGAGGGAAAAGTGAGGAAGGAGAGCCTGCCACCTGAGGGGGACACATAGAGAGGAGGTAGAGGGGGCTGTGGGAGAGGAAGAGCAAGAAGGCCAGAATGAATCAAAGTCAAATAATATTTAATAAGACTGGAAAGGCAGCTTGAAGTCAGGCTGGGAAAGGCTTTAAGTGCCAAACAGAGGCATTTGTATTTGACCCTAAATGTAATGAAAAAACAGTGAAGTTTATTGAGTAAAAGCCTCAGGGGAAATAGTTTTTTAGGTATAGCTTTGCTAAAGTGCCCTAGATACTATATCAAATGAAGGCCAAATTTGTCAAAAAATGAACAAAAACAGAAAAATAATAACGGCTTTTTCCATGTATAAACCAGGTGTAAATTTTTTTCAGGGGTATAACCCTTTTAGCCAATTCCTTTCCAGTACATCTGTATAGGTAGAGTAGATGGAGTAGATGGAGTGCCAGGCCTGGACTCAGGAAGACTCATCTTCCTGAGTTCAAATCCGGCTTCAGACACATATAAGCTGTGTGACCCTGGACAAGTCATTTAATCCTGTTTGCCTTAATTTCCTTGTGTATAAAACGAGCAAGAGAAGGAATTGGCAAACCACTCCAGTATCTTTGCTAAAAAAGAAAAAAAAACAAAAAACCCCAAATGGAGTCACAGAGAATCAGACACGACTGAAAAATGACTGAAAGAAGGAATCAGTAAACTTAAGATAATAACACTTTTCAAATTCTTTGTTATAGAGGCCTTGGTCACTGAATGTTACAGCTGGAAGCAACGCAAGAGATCACCTAGTCCAATGTTGTCATAGTTGTTTTTTTTTTTTAATAGATGAAGAAACAGGAAAACAGAAGATTTTATGCCTGGGCTAACAAATATGCTTTGATTATGCTGTCTCAGAAGAACATTTTAGGTAGCATGAAGATGCTTCTGCTGTCTTGTCTAGTAAATTATTAGATAAATGTTATACGAGATTTGTATGGCTGCAAAAATGGCTTGATGTTTGACCTCAGTGTAAAAGCACAACCAATTCAATCAGTTTCATTAATGTACCTGAAAAAAATGTCTCTGCAGCCAGAGAGATTTCTACTTCTTCTTTTTTTTTAAACCAAAACAAATTTATTTTTGCATTAGTCCTATTAGTTGCATGTATACACGGTGTGCTTTTGGTCTGGCTGAACACTGCTCTGGCCTAAGTTAGAATGCACACTGTCTGATTTAGCTGAGTCATATTTTTATTTTTAAACCCTTTCCCCCAGAGTACATGTTTATCATTACTAGAGATGACATATCTTTCTGATTTTTTGTTGGGCAGCACAAACAGATACTTTTGTTTTTTACAAAGGCACAAGAAATGAGGTACTAAATAATTTCTTTTCCTTGGTCTAGGCCTATGATTGTAGCACAATGGATAGAGGGCTAGGCTTGAAGCCTGGAAGACTTGGAATCCAATCCCCACCTCTGATGCTTAGCTGTGTGGAACCTCTGTGAACTTATTTCTTCAAATGCAAAATGGAGATCTTCATGCTTGTAGTACCTACATCACAGGTTGGTTGTGAGGCTCAACTCAGACAAGCATGCAAGGTGCTTTGGAAACTTTAAAGCAATAGATGAATGTCAGTTATGATTATTAGTAGTAATTGTACAGGGATCTCCTGGTGTGGAAATGCGCTCCACAGGTACAGATTGGCAATTCATTTTTCATTTATAGTCTTTTCCAACCTGGGGTTAGCATGGGACACCCAAAACTCCACAGTGCAGTGGGAACCATATTAACATTCAATTGGAAAATGTTTAATAAAACAAATAAAATATAATACATAGATAATGTTTATATATGGTTTTCTAAATAAAAATGTGGCCTATGGGGATCCATTTCCAGTTTGATACCACTGGTCTGAAAGGGTTGCCTGGGGTGCTGAGGGGTTAACTAAATTTCCCTTGGTGACATGGTTAATTAAGTGTCAGAAACTGGACTTAGATACCAGGTCTTCCTGATTCCAAGTATAACCTTCTGACCACTGGCCATCTTGCCTCTCCTATAAAGTCATTCCAACAGAATAAGAGGTTCCCATAGGGTATAGGCAGGGTGCAGCCACACCATCAGGAGCAAGTGTTACCCCTGGTCCCCCTGCCTTTGGGGCCCAACATTCTATGGATACTTATATGCAGAATGCCATTTGTCCTGAAATAACTTGTCTTGAAACCAGTACCACTCTTTCTGAATGAAGAAGGCTTTAAAAATTTTCCTCCTCTAATTTAATTGTGCTTCGATTTGAACACGAAGGTAGTTAGAAGCGAAGATGAAGACAGACACAGGTTCATAAATTTAGAGCTGGCAGGGATCTCAGAGGCCATTTATTCCAAACTTCTCATTTCACAAATAAGGAAAATGACCCCCTACCCCCAGGAAGGTTATCATTTGTCCAAAGACATGGAGATAGTGAGCATCCCAGGCAGCATTTGAAGTCAGGTCTTCTGACTCCAGAATCAGCATTCTTTACACGGTTAGCACCCTGTCCATTAACCAGTTAAAGCAAAAATGATCATTTCATTATAGAAGTGTTTTTACTTCCTGTCAACAAGATGGCTGTCTGTACAAAATGGAAAATCCTTGTTGTTTTTAAATTGCATCAGTTCTATGAATGAAACTACTACCGCTTTTAAATCAGCAGTCACATGAGACATTGAACAAAATGTTGTTTCTGTTGTTCAGTCATTGAAGTCATGTTCAACTCTCCATGACTCCATTTGGGGTTTTCTTGGCCAAGATATTGTAGTGGTTTGCCATTTTCTTCTCCAGCTCATTATGCAGATAAGGAAACTGAGGCAAACAGGGTGAAGTGACTTGCCCAGGTTCACACAGTAATTAAGTGTCTGAGGCCAGATTTGAACTCAGGACGATGTGTTCCTGAACTCCAGTTCCACCACTATATCCACTGGGCCACCTAGCTGACCTTATACAAAATACTTGAATACGTAAAACTTCGGCTATGAGAAACCTCCTTAATAATTTTGTAGCATATTTCATAAAGAGAATTATGGAGAGGCACTGGGGTGTGCTTAAAAAGGACTGGGTTGGGAATTGGGGAATACATCATTTCCTTGCAACTTTTTGGCTGTATGGTCTTAGAAAGTCACTTATCCTCACCAAACCAGTTTCCTCACTAGAAGGATGAGAATAGTAATACTTTTATTAACTACCTTACAGGGTTATTGTGAAGAAGCATTTGGTAAACCTTAAAGTGCTATTATTTTTTTAAAAATTTTTTCAATTATCAAGAACTTTTTTTCCCTCCCTCCACCCATTCACTGAAAAAAGAAAGAAAGAGAAGCAAATAAATGTAGAGCCTGTATAGAGCATAGCCAAACAAAACAAATTCCCATGTTGGCCATGTCCAAAAATATATTTCTCATATTAGTCCAACAATACTTCTTCTTCATTGGCCCTCTGGAATCCTAGTTGATCGTTTGTTTTCTTAAGTCTTTCACAATTCTATTCATCCATATGTCACACTTATTCAGTCATTCCCCAATTGAAGGGTATGTAGTTTTCAGTTCTTTGTCACTACAAGAAGAACCATTAAGAATATTTAGAACATATAGGAGCTTTTCTTCTTTCCTAGCTCTCTTGGGGTATAGACTTAGTAGTGATATCACAGGGCTAAAAGGGCATAATTCCAAATTGCTTTTCACAGTCATTGGACCAATTCCAACAGTGAATCAATGTTCCCATTTTCCTGTAGGCATTTACAATTTTTCATTTCCTTTGTTTTGTCAGTTTTGCCAAACAGAACCTCAGAGTTATTTTAATTATAATTTCTATAATTATTAGTGATTTGAAGCATATTTTTATGTGACAATAGATGGCTTGGGTTTCTTCCCTTGAGACCAGCCTGTTCTATATACTTAGACTACTTATCAATTAAGGATTGGCAATTATTCTTATAGACTTGAATCAATTCCTTATATATCTTAGAAATGAGATATCTATCAAAGAAACTTGCTGCAAAGGTGTCCTCCCTTGCCCTCAATTAACTATTTCCCTCATAATATTCATTGTTCTCTTTTATTGCACCCATCAAGGATACCATCAATACTTCATTTGAAGCCTATCTTGGTATGTCGTGTTTCATATGAATTAGTAATTATAATAACAATAAAGTGCTATTTTAAAAAAGAGATAAATTATGCAGATAACATTATTCTTTCAAAAACTGCACTAAGAAAAGCATCAATAACTGTAGACCTCCATGCCCACTTTCCCAAATCTACAAAATGTTTATGAGACTAACATACAAGTATTGAGGGTATCCTTGTTGAATGTAATAAATGAACAGGTAGATTTTTAGAAATTACTTTCTATATCATACCACACCTTTACAGGCATACACTTTACATGGAGTTTCATAGAATGCATGGTTCTAGTATACTTAGTGTTTAGTAACCATAAAAAAAAGCTTTCAGTTTAACAGAACAAAATTTCTATAAGATGTCTTTCATGAGTATGTCAAAATCATGCAAAATTCCTAGAAGTAGGTGGAAACAGATAAGTAATTTTGTGCAATAATTTTCCGATTATCCATGTCAAACGAGGCATAAAATGACTTGACAATGGTGTTTATCACTGTCATAGAAGGTGGTCACACAGAGTTCAATTGGAAAATGGATTCCCCATTGACTGTGAATTCCTTCTTAAGATGCTGCTGTTTGTGGATCACATTGTGCTATTTGAATCAAGCCCCTGAATGCTGTGGTGGCTTCTCATAAGATCTATTGTATTTTGTTGTTCAGTTATTTCAGTCATGTCTGACTTTTTGTGACCCTATTTGTGGTTTTTTGGCAAAGATATTGCAGATGAGGAAACTGAGGCAAATGGGGTTAAGTGACTTGCCTTGAAGTCACACAGCTAGTAAATGTCTGAGGCTGTATTTGAACTCAGGAAGATGAGTACTCCTGATTCCATGCCCAGTGCTCTTCTCGTTTCAGTGGGATTGGTCTAACTTTGTATAGGAAAAAGCCAAACAAGTGGCTGAAGAATGCCTACTGTGTGATTGAATGATTGTTGTGTGGTAAGCACATGCATCTTGGTTAAATGCTGCATATGGAGAATGACTTGGGCCCAGCAATGCACAGGCAGAAGACAGTGGTCTGGACTGACTTTGGGAAACTATGCAGTGCTTTTAAATAGACCAAGCTCTTCCTGGAAATAAAGGTCTGTCTTTTAATATTAGTAGTCTTCTGGGGGTGGTGCCTGGCTGAGAGTTGCAGACTACTATGTCTCTGAAGCATGCTAGGTGGTTTAGTGATCAGAGCAGTGGATTTCAAAGCAGGAAAACACACTGTTTGCCCCTGGGAAAATCACTTAACTTCTCTTGACCTCCCTCAGTTTGCTCATCTGTAAAATGGGGAAGGGTTGGACAAAATGGGTTCTAAGCTCATTTTGAGCTATAAATTTGTGATCTGATGAACTTTGGGCTTGTACTTTTCTAAGGCAACATTCCCTTAAACTTTGTAGTGCACCACACAGACAAACGTACCTTTCAAGCTGCATGCAAATCTAATTTTGTATAAATAAGACTTCCTTTTTTCATTACTTTTCTGTGTGATTTCAGATAGGCTCATTTCCCATTTTTATTGTTTTTTAATTTGATTTATACTTATAATTATGTTATATAATTATATTTATCATTATTCATATTTTATTCATATTTTATTTTTAAAATTGATTTTTTTTTCAATGGGTTGTTGCTTTCTGTACTTTGGTCATATCTCTACTGGGACTAAAGATTTATAAGCAAATCCTAGAAGTACAATGGAGTGTCCTTATTGAGAGGAAGTTTCTTGAAAATTCTCTTGTAAAGATAATAACCCTTTTGTAATATAAAATATCAACCTTCTAGTTTAACTACTTCATACTGCTGTGAGTGGGTATTGGTTTTCTTATGGGTAGTTATGGTAGTTAGGTGGTGCAAAGGATAAAGTGCCAGGTCTGGAGTCAGGAAAACTCATCTTCCTGAGTTCAAGTCTGACCTCATCTAACTGGGTGACCCTAGACACTTAACCCTGATTGTCTCAGTTTCCTCATTTTAAAAATGAGTTGGAGAATGCAATGGCAAATCAGTATCTTTGCCAAGAAAACCCCAAATGGGGTGATAAAGAGTCAGACATGACTGAAAAATGATTAAACAAACATTGGTTTTCCCCCACACCAGCACATTCCCTACAGTAAACATTCAGACAAAATCAGTATAGTTGCCACATTTACTTGTCCCATTTTACTCCATTATATTTTTGAACATCCAGAAAACAATGATTCACTGGAGTTGCCTTATGGCAATAACTAATTATGTGCAGTGCAGTTACTACAAACTTAAGCAATGGGTTATGATTTCACATAGTTTCTAATAACCAGGTCACCCCTTGTCCTAATGTCCCTTCCTCCAAATAGGGTTTTTGAATTAATTTATATTTTAGCAAAAGCATATCTGATAAATGTCTTAAAAATCTAAATTCATCAAACAATGGTGATAGTGTCTTATAATTAATATCAATAGGAATAGTGATTGTTCCTCTTGGAAGCAAATTGATTATTCATGATTTAACTTTGGCTTTAAGAGGATGTTGGAGGGGCTGTCAGTCACAACTTCACTTGCCCCTTCCTGACAAAATGGAGGCTGGTTGGCAGGATTTCTGAGAATGAAGAGACTCCCAAGAATATATTCAAAGAAGAAGAGGAGGTGTCAATAGATGTTATTATCTTGATGGCTCTAATAGAGGTTGCTATACCTGCAGACAGGAACTGTCTAAAGAGTTTGTTTTCTGTCACGATTTCTTTCCATGTTTTCTGCATTTGACTTCCCTGAAGAAATGAACAAAATCAGGTTTGTGTAATGAATGAATGCTTTTCTTTTGACCCCTCCTTTAAAGAATACTGACTCCAAATAAGGCAAGGGATTCATTGTATATTAGAGCTCTTCACTCAAGTAAATTTTATTATTTATTCTTTCATTTGAATATTCTGAAGTGCTAGAAGAGATCCTCATAAGAAATGAGTTCTTTATATTTAGGATAGCACACTATTTCATTTCAAGTGTGATGTTACACAAGAGAAGGACATAAAGCATGGCAAAGATAACACTTCTAGACTTAAGCAAACAGAATACTTCTTTCAGGCAGGTAAGCTGGTTTTGTATTTACAGATTTTATTAAAAGAATAGGTTTGCATAGAATGTCTCTATTTCAGTTCTATCTATAGGTAAAAATTGATTGAGACACAACAACTTTTTGGTGACAAATTTAAGGTTGCCTCACATACTGGAAAGAATGAGTGACTGAGTGCCTTCCAAAGTACCTTACATGCAATAGGCATTTAATAAATGCTTGTTTAATTTAATTGACCTGTAGTTGAGTCATTAGTTTTGGTTCTAACATTGTCACTAACTGAGGCATTCTGGCACAAATGGCTTAATCTCTGCTTTTCAGCTTCTTCATCTTCAAAACGAGGGTGGAAGGAAACATTTATTAAGCACGTACTAAATGCCAAGTACTGTGCCAAGTTCTTTATGAATATTACCTAATATGACCTTTACACCAATCCTGAAGGTAGGTGTTATTATTGCCATCACTTTGTGGTTGAGGAAACTGAGGCAAGCAGAGGTTAAATTGCTTATCCAGGGTCACACAGCTAGTAATCATCTGAGATCACATTTGAATTCAAGTCTTCCTGATTCTAGGCCCTTTTCTCATTCCACAGCACTGCCAGCTGCCTCGAAAGTTGTATCCAATGGCTTCTAAGATTCCTTTCAACTCTACTATTCCATGATTTCACTGTTAGGCTCTTGCAGTCATCTCTTCCCACTGAAGTTATATCCAGGGAGCAAAAAGAAAAGAAAAAAAAAAGCTGTGCTTTTACCAGATTCTACTCAATTTAAATTCTGAACTTGTTCCTCAATGAATGAAATGGTATTTCAGATTGGTAGCCAAATTATAAAAGAAAACTATTTTCCTCATAATGTGGAGTGAGAGGCTGTATGGCAGAGTGGCCTCTGTTGGGAGTAGGAAGATCTGCCTCATGTTTTAGCTTTGACTCAAATTAACTTTGTGACTTTGGGTAAGTCAGTTAACCTCCCTGTGGTCCAAGCAACTCTCCAACACTTTAAGTTATAGATGGAGGGGAGTTTTTAAGCCAGATAGTTCACTAAGGAAACAAGCTTTTATGAAACACCTACTATGTGCTATGCAAATATATCTCATTTGATCCTCATAACAACTCTATGAGATAGGTGCTTTAATTATCTTAATTTTACATTTGAGGAAACTGAGGCAAATAGAGGTTAAGTGACTTGCCCAGGGTCACACAGGTAGTAAATGACTTAAGCTGCTTTGAACTCAGGTCTTCCTGACTTCACGCCCAGCACTGCATCCATTGTACCACTTAATATATATAGGATACTTCATATTTCAGTAAGAACTGCCCCTGCCCCAACTCAACATGTATTATCTGACTATTTCTTCGTGTTATCTGCCTTTCTATATATAAATACACATATTTCCATCTATCCAAACAAATGCACTAAAATGTATGCTTCAAAATAAAGGTATCATTGATCATGGTGCCAATTAATTATAATGTAGGGAGAGCTCTTTGTTAATCTTGGACAAACCATTATGATGAATAGTTCTTGCAATAAGAATAAGCACCTGAAAACATAATCATTGTGAAATTTTATGAATATAATCTCCCTGCTAAGACCAATCATTTACTGGAAAAAAAAACCTTCAAGCTTTGGATCATATACTTATTTAGTCTATTTTTAGTAGTGAATTTCACTTATGCTATATAAAATAACAACACATGCTGAGTGTTCACCTATAGGAAATTTGAGTTAATGTGGTATCTCTTCTTTAAAAAATGCTATGTGTATTATAAAGACTGAAGAACGACCCTGTAAACAGGAGGCTTTTGTAGACAGAAAACTCTATTACAGAAAGACTGTTTTGATAGAAGTAGCACAGAATTTCAGTGCTGGTTCTGCCAATATCAATAGGAATATATATTTAGTTCTTTGTATCTCTACTAGAGACAAATCCCTTCATTTTCATTCAATCCAATTTATAAATTTATCTGCTACATTTATTAATTACTTACTATATGCAAGGCACTATGCTAGGCACTGGGGATGCTTTGACCTCAAAAAGTTTGTAGTCTTTTTTCTTTTGATATAAAGTAAAATGTGATAAGGGAAAGAAGATAATTCCAGATAAAATGTATGAAAATTTTTCAAGAGGGAGAAGTCACTTTAGTTTGGTAGGATTATGGAAAGTTTCATGGGAAAGTACCACCTGAGCTAGGTCTTGATGAAATGAAAAGGGAGTGTATTACAGGTATGGTAACTGGTTTAAGAGAATACATGATAAGATTGACAACACTGAAGAATCCCATTTGACTAGAAGATGAAGGAGAGTGAAATAAAGATGCAAAAGTTAAGTGGGAGCGAGATTGGGGAGGATATCAGGCACCAGGTTAAGGAGTTTCTGTTTGTTTTTTAAAGAACATATTAGTAATGGATTACTATTGTACTATAAGAAACGGTAAGCAGGTGGATTTTAGAAAAACCTGTAGAGACTTACATGAACTGATGCTGAGTGAAGTGAGCAGAACCAGAAGAACATTGTACACAGTAACAGCAACATTGTGTGATGATGAACTATGATAATCTTAGCTCTTCTCTGCTATACAATGTAAGACAATTCCAAATGACTCATGATGGAAAATCCAGAGAAAGAACTGTGGAGTCTGAATGCAGATTGAAGCATACTATTTTCCTATTTTTTTCTTTCTTGTGTTTCTTTCCATTTTATTTTGATTCTTCTTTCACAACATGACTAATGTGGAAATATGTTTAATATGATTGTTCATGTATAGCCTATATCAGATTGCTTGCCATCTTGGGGAGGGCAGAAGAAAGGAAGGGAGAGGAGAAGGGATGGAGGGAGACAAAAATTTGGAACTCAAAATCTTATAAAAGTGAATGTGGAAAACTATCTTTACACTTAATTGGAAAAAATAAAATACTGTTAAGTGAAAAAATAATAAAAAGAAAAAATTTAGAAAGAAACAATAAAACAGAATGAAAAGAAAAAAGAACATATTAAACTGGTAATTCTTTATTGCTTTACCTAGATTATTTTTGATTAAGAAAACTTAAAAAAGGTTAAGAACTGCCATAAGCTAACAGCAGGCAGTGGTATCTTTCATTTTTCCAGAGTTGGTATGGGAGATAGAACTTTCTGTACATCAGTAACATTTGGTGGAATTAATCATGGAACATTTCAGTCCATGGGTTGTTTCTCTGCCCCCCCCCCCATTTCTTTGTAAACTCCAGCAGCCTCAAAGAAAAATTTGTGGTACTTAGAGTATTTCTTCTTCAGGTGGGTCAGCTGGGAGGAGGTGCTCAGTTTGGCAATCATTTCCCACTATTTTTAGAGAGTAGATGACTCTGGTTGAGAGACTGGATGACAGTTTTCATTGATAACTTCTAGTTTTCATCACTAATTACTGGTAGAAACACTTCCTCTTTTTCCTTTGTTAGGATGGAGGAGTTTCATTTTCTTTTTTTTTTTCAGTGAGGCAATTGGGGTTAAGTGACTTGCCCGAGGTCACACAGCTAGTACGTGTCAAGTGTTTGGTCTGAGGCCGGATTTGAACTCAGGTCCTCCTGACTTCAGGGCTGGTACTCTATCCACTGCGCCACCTAGCTGTCCCAGGAGTTTCATTTTCAATGTGATATTAGGTAATTTGAATGGATGCTCTGCTGGAAAGTTGATTTAGATTCTGAAGGCTCCCATGTCAAAGGCAGGGTTATTCTCATCCTATACTGGTGGATTTCTTCCAGTTCCTTCCTCAGCCTCCTGAAGGGCATCATCTTTGGTCTGATGGTGCTTCTGCCCATAGGAATATATAAAACATATACTCCTGTGAGCAACATGGAGCCACTGAGGATTTTTGATCACTCATTTAGATCTCTTCCTTAGGAAGATTGTTTTGGCAGATGAACTCCCAGCTAAGAGTATTTCCTCCCTCCTAAAATATTCCTTGGACACTTTGCCTGATCTCTTTTTTGCCCCCATAACTCTCTGCCTTATATTATACTCATTAATTCAACAGTATTCATCTAGTACCTACTGTGTATAACATCTGAGGCTTTTCACTAGGCCCTGTGGACACAAAGGTAAAATGAAAACCAGCCCATTCCATAAAGCTTCTTACATTCTAAATCTACAGAGGATGACAACACACACATATATTTGTAAATAAATACAAAATGTATGTAAAGTTATACCAAGTGATTTAAACAGGGAGTACACTTACAGCTGGAGGAATCAGGAAAGACACTCTAGAAAGTGATACTTAGTGCTTATCACAATGCCTGGCATGTAGTAGGCACTTCACAAATGTTTATTGATTGATAAGTGGTGCTTTGAAGGAAGGTAGGGATTTTGTAAGCAGGAGATTAGGAATGTATGCATTTTAGGATAGGAGACACCCTGTACAAAGGCACAGGGGCTGGGGAGAAGGAGGGAAACAGGCATTCATTAACTGCCTACTATGTGTAAGGCACAGTGCTAGGCACTTTATAAATACTATCTTATTTGATCCTCACAACAGCCATGGAAAGGTAGGTGATGTTATCATCTCCATTTTATTCTTAAGGAAACTGAGGCAGACAGATTAAGTAACTTACCCAGGTCACACAGCTAGCCAGTGTCTGAGGCTGGATTTGAATTTAGATCTTTTTGCCTCCAGGTCTAGTGCTCTAATGACTGTATCACCTAGTTTCTTGGAAGATACCGGTAATAACTAGCAGGACAGGTTGAAATATAAAATGCATGGAGGGGAGTTATATTAAGTAAGACTACAAAGGGTAGGAGCATGCCATATTGTTGAAGAGAACACATGGAATCCTTGAGCAAGTCTAGATGTGTTCTCACTATCTCCTTAATTGTCTTGGGTTTCAACTCCTTCCTAATCATCTTTGTTCTATCCTTCCCAATCTAAACATTATTCTATGAAGAAGAGAAAATACAAGCATAATTGGAGTTCAGAAATGCATCTTCACCTTCATCCATTATAAGTCTCTTCTTTCCCAATCAGTGGCCATTCATCCTCCTCTTGCCCTCAGCGTAGCTTAAGACATCCTTTCCATTGTTAGTCTCAATCATACATAAAAAATTGGATTTCTTTGGATCAGGCCTGTGATTTCATAGGCATAAAGAACATCCTTTTCTAATGAAGATTGAAACCTGTTATGCAGCTTAGAATCTTAGAGTTGCCTGGGTCCACCGAGAGGATTTAAATGACTTTTCCAAGGTCACAAAACCAGTATGTGTCAGAGGAAGAACTCTGAACTTAAGTCTAACTGACTCTTAAGACTGGTTCTCTACTTATCACAATCAAATGCAAAAAGGCAGAAATATTAAATGCATCCTTTTCAGATCATAATGCAATAAAAGTTACATTCAATAAAGGGCAGTGGAAAGATAGATAAAAAATTAATTGGAAACTAAAAATCTAATCCTAAAGAATGAATGGGTCAAAGAACAAATCATAGAAACAATCAATAATTTCATTAAAGAGAATGACAACAATGAGACAAGACACCAAAATTTACAGGATGCAACCAAAGCAATAATTAGGAGAAATTTTATTTCTCTAAATCCTTACATCAATAAAATAGAGAAAGAGCAGATCAATGAATTGGGCATGCAACTAAAAAAAATCTAAATAAAAGGAACAAATTAAAGATCCTCAATTAAGCACCAAATTGGAAATCCTGAAAACCAGAGGTGAGATTAATAAAGTTGAAAGTAAGAAAACTATTGAGCCAATAAATAAAACTAGAAGCTAATTTTATGAAAAAATCAATAAGATAGATAAACCATTGTTTAATTTGATTAAAAAAGAAGAAATCTAAATTTACAGCATCAAAAATGAAAAGGGTGAATTCACCACCAATGAAGAGGAAATTAATGCAGTCATTAGGAAATATTTTGCCCAATTATATGCCAATTAAAGGATACGAACAGATAGCTTTCAGATAAAGAAATTAAAACTATCTAAAGCCATATGAAAAAATGCTTGAAACCACTATTAATTAGAGAAATACAAATTAAAACAACTCTGAGGTACTACCTCACACATATCAGATTGGCTAATATGACAGAAAAGGAAAATGATAAATATCAGACAGGATGTGAGAAAATTGGGACACTAGTACACTGTTGGTGGAGTTGTGAATTGATCCAGTCATTCTGGAGAGCAGTTTGGAACTATGCCCAAGGGACAACCAAACTGTGCATCCAGATCTAGTACCACTACTAGATCTGTATCCTAAAGAGATCATCAAAAAAAGGAAAAGAGGGGCAGCTAGGTGGCGCAGTGGATAGAGCACTGGCCCTGAAGTCGGGAGGACCCAAGTTCAAATCCGACCTCAGACCAAACACTTGACACTTACTAGCTGTGTGACCCTGGGCATGTCACTTATCCCTAATTGCCTAAAAATAAAATAAAAAAGGAAAAAAGGAAAAGAATTTAAATGTACAAACATATTTATAACAGCTCTTTTTGTGGTGGCAAAGAATTAGAAATTGAGGGGATGTCCATCAATTGGCTGAATAAGTTGTGGTATATTAATGTAATGAAATGCTACTGTCCTATAAGAAATAACGAACAGGCAGATTTCAGAAAAACCTCGAAAGGCTTACATGAACTAATCCAAAGTGAAGTGAGCAGAACCAGGAAAACATTGTACACAGTAACAGCAACATTGTGTGATGATCACCTATGAGAAACTTAGCTTTTCTCAGCAATACAACGATCCAAGACAATTTCAAAGGACTCATGATGGAAAATATTATTCACATCCAGAGAAAGAACTGATGGAATCTGAATGCAGGTCAAAACATACTATTTTCACTTTTTTTTTGGTATTTTTTTCCTTTTGGTCTGTTTCTTCTCTCACAATGTGACTAATGTGGAATTATGTTTACTTGACTGCACATATATAACCTGTATCAAATTGCTTACCATTTTAAGAAGGGGGAAAGGGAATGGGAAGAGGAGGGAGGGAGGGAGAAAATTTGGAACTCAAAGTTTTGTAAAAATGAATGTTAAAAATTGTCTTTCCGTGTAATTAGAAAAAAAATCAAATACTGTTAAAAAAAACTGAGCTGGAACCTTCTCCATTCTTTGCAGACTTGCTTTCTACATGTGATACCCAGAGCCCTAAAAATGGAGCCCAAGGACTTGGGTTTGAACCCTAGGTCTACTACTTACAACTTATGAATGGGATTATAATACAGGGTTGACAGATTCCCATTTGGAAGTACCTCTAACAAAGGTTGCTGACCATCTTTAATCATGAAATACCTCTACCATATTTCCATGATCTTTCAAAAACCACTGGGAGAGGTATATCAAAATTGAAGGAGGGAAATTTAAAATTTTAATTAAAAATTAAGGGGGAAAAGAGAACAGTTTCTGAAAACTATAGGCAGTGAGCTTGACTTTGATTCCTGGGGAAATCCTTAAAGAGATCATTAAAAAGATGGTTGGCATATATCTAGAAAAGGAAGAGATAATTACAAAGAGTCAGCATGGCTTAATCAAAAATAGGTCATGCCAGACTAACCTTACTTCTTTGAGATAGATAGGTGGTACAGTAGATAGAGCTGTTAATTGTTCACTGTCAACAAGGGAAGAGGTCTCTCCTAGAGTACCCCAGGGAGCCCTGATTTATCCTGTGCTGTTGAACATTTTTATCAATGATGAGGATAAGGCAAAAATAGTATGCTTATCAAATCTCAATATGAAACAAAGCTAGAATTCATAGCCTATAGAGCAAAAGCAGAACAAAGATTGAGCTGAATCAAATAAGATGAAATTCCATAGGGATGAAAGCAATGTTTTGTCTTGGGCTAAAAATAATCAATGTCACAAGTATCAGATAGGAGAAGCATGGATAGACAATGATTGTTCTGAAAAAAAAAAAGGTTTTTAATTTGTTAGTGAACTGCAAGCTCGATATGAGACAGAGACATAGAGAGACAAAGACAGAGAGGCTGAAAGAGTCAGAGAGACAGAGACAGAGAGGGTGCAAGACATAGCTCTGGAGGAGATGTACTCAGGACTAGAGCATAGCACATGGATAATACAATAGATACTGAGAAAAAATGGCTCTATATATGTCTGTATATCTATATATAAACATATGTCTATATATCTATATATAGACATATCTGTGTATATACAGATATGTGTATATGTGTATATATAGATATGTACACATATACATGTATTATACATGTGTATATATACATATATGTATATATATCACACACACACACACACATATATATATACACACACACACACACATGTATATATATATATATGACCTGGGAAAGAATAATATCATGAAATTCTAGGGATCTGAAAGTTTTTAGCCAGGAAGTGGTGGTGAGGAAGAGGGAAAGGTCAGTAGGGACAAATGCTGCCATGATATCAGGAGGGATAACGATTGAGGAGAGCATATTGGATTTCATAATTAAAAGAATTAAAAACCTTGGAGAGAGTACCTGCTGTTGAGTGATGAGATTTGAACCCAGACTGAAAGAGGTTGAGAAGATGGAGGAGAGGGAGTGGAGACAAAGTATATATGTGTATATATGTGTATATATGTGTATATATATATATATATATACACACATATATACACATATACATACATACAGATACATACATATATACACATATATGTATATATATTATACATCACTAAAATAAACAAATACAAATGAATGTGAGTGGGAGGTAAGGGAATGGAAGCAGGGAAAACAATAAAATCTCTTTGAGCGATTCATTTGAAGTGAGTAATTCTTTTTAGAAATCTGGAAGTAAAAGGGACAAGAAATATAGCTTGAGTTGGCAGAGTTAAGTAGGGTTTTTTAAAGGCTAGTCAGCTGGGCATGTTTGTAGACAGTAAGGAAAGATCCAGAAATATGGAGACATTGAAAATGAGAGAGAAAAGGAGGAATAATTGATGGGTCTCCTTGAGGAAACAAGTGAATCAAAGGGATCAAAGGTATAAGCAAAAGTGTTGGTCTTGACAAGAAGAAGGACTCCCTCTCTTTGCAGTAAAGAGTAAAAGGTTGAATTTGGAAGGAGGCCATGTTCTATGAGTGGGGGAACTCATAGCATACACACCCCATGCCTTTTTTTCCTCAGCAAAGTAGGTGACAAAGGTATCTGCATAGATGGATGAGAGTAGGGAAGAATTGAACTCTGCAATGGCTGCAGACCATTGTAAGTTTTAGCAGCACTGTAGACATTGGGTGAGTACCATGGAAGTGGTATGAACTCTTTTATGATAGTTGGACATCTTTGCTTGTAAAATAGAAATTTACCACAAAGTGAGTCACTGGCTCAAAGTCTGAACACATAAGGAATTACCTATCTTTAAGATCTTTTTTTTTTCTCAGACACTAATTTATCTTTATAGAAGAGGATTGCTGCAGTTGTCTTGTTAAAATGTGAATCCATTTATAATTGCTAATTGTCACTAAGAAGTTTTTGTTAGTCTAAAACTACCTATTGTCACTAATAATTAAAAAAGATTAAACAAAGGGCCCTATAAGAAGGGAGAAGTAGAAAATTAATGATGGGGGATTGACTGAAGGAACACACTTCAAGAGAATGTAAGAGATGGGATCCAATGTACAAATAGAGATTACTAACTTCCAAAAACTGTTTAATGATTTATATTTTTTAACAAGAATTATCATCAGGTAGTTTTGGTGATTTTAACCATGGGAGTGATGAGTGGTTTCCAAAATTTTTCTTTCTGAATTAATTTTGACATAATATTTGATTTTCCTGACATCACATATACACTTGTCATACCACAAAGCAGTGTTTTTAGGAGGACTAGACCCAGATTTTGACCAACCTTGCTGTACAGCATTTCTGCAAAAAAGACTATTTATTGTGTGTGTAAGCAAGACCAGGAGATACTTCCTGGTTGGCAGATCTAAACACAGCCCCCAAGTCGGCCACTTTGGCAGGGGCAGTTATGAGTTCTTTGTTTTCAGACAAAGGATGTTCCTTTCACTGTGTAAATAGCATTGTCATGGGCACCTTTGGCTATCACCTTCAAAACGAGATCTTGTTCAATTGTGCGCAAATAAAATAAGCCAAAAAACAAGGTTCTCCATCAGCACCATGAGTAACAGTTGCTTCCAGACCATCACAGTCCTTGAAAGGAAACACCTGGAATGTAGTATTATTATGGTTATTGAACCATCAAGTAATAACTTTTTCTAAAGATGCATCATTCTGAGTCATTCAGCCTGATATATGTATATATATATATATGTATAAGCAGTTCTATGTGTATTATAAATATAAACCTTCATCACATAAGATGAATCTTTTTTGTGTATTTTTTCTTTAATAAATTAAATTAAATGTCTTATTGGATTTTCTCAGCAAGGCAAGGTTTCATCCTCTTAAAATTATTTTCAAAAAACAATAAAAAAGGAAAATCAGAATTATAAATCATGTCAATTTCTTTGAAATAAACATGATATGAATATTCATGATATGAATATTGCAGATTTCCCCTTGTTTTCTGAGTACTTTGTACCAGAATGTCTTTACAAATTGTTTTAAAATACTAACACAACCCCTATCCCCTTTTGTTTTGCTTTTGGTCAATTAATATAGTGAATAGAGACCTTTTGGAGTAAGGGTTAAAGACCAACCTTTGCTACCTAAGTTCTATGTGGACCTGGTCAAGTCCCCTAACCCCTCAGGGGCAGAATGCTTTTAGTTTCTTAAGAGTAGCGATTCCCCCCTTTTTCCTCTCTTTGTATCCTCAGTACTTAATATACTTCCTGGCACATAGTAGGTACTTAATAAATACTATCTGGAATTCTCTACAGTGATGAAATCATAGGTTTGGATCCCTAAAAGGTACAGTGCAAACCCTTTCTTACTTGCAAGAGAAGTTTTCTAGTTTTTCAAGCTACCTGTTGAAAAAAGGTATTCACATTTGTCCTCATTTAGATATCTTTGGGGACAACAGAAAATCCTGGCACTTTACCCAGAGTAGTATAAACAGAGTTTTTCAATGCACCAATTATTCTTGAAGAATTACTCACAACTTGTAGCCTTAGATTCGGGGCATTTGACAAGATGACAATGGACTGGCTGTGTTATACAGAACTCTTCAAGACAGTTTACCAATGGATTTTGACAACTCGGGCTGTTAATTGGTGCCACTTTTCTAAGCTGTCAGTATCTGGAGCTGGGGAGAGAGGAATTCCCAGAGGGGACTAGTATATGGTCCATCAGAGTCATGACACTGTTTAGGGATGACTTGTGCATCAACCACCTTTGATACAGAACTCTGGAGGACTGACAGTCATCACTCATCCCTTACTGAAATAAACTATGACAGTGTTTCTCTGAGATTAGGAGGACCCAATTTTAATAAAAAAAAATCAAACCAAGCCTTTTAGCTGCACACACAGAAAGGAGTAACCTTCTGTGTTTGAGATTCCAAAGAGAGAGCACCTAGGAAGCCACACAACTTACATAAATGGCAAGAGAAGATTTGGGATCACAGGCTCACCATGGCTGTAGCAGAGCCAGTGCTTTGAATCCAAAATCAGGGCCCAATGTCTGATCCTGGAACATCTTATCCATCTCTGCTCTGGTGTCTTTTACCTCTGCCAAACTATGGGGCTAGTCTCACAATCATTAACAACAGCGAGATTCGGATACTTTCTTTTACATTTTTTTCAATGATTCAATTTTTAACAATCCATCTTACATTTGAGGGATATGTATGTATATGTACATTTGTATATAGGCATTTGTATATATGTAGGCAGCAGGGAAAGAGCTAGTAAAATGGAGATATTCACTCTGTTGCATCGATACTTAGACCATGCTCTCTTACCCCAGAGAGGTTCTTTCCTTGAACCTTGGTCATTTCCACTCATAGAAATGCATTAATTCCAATCAAAATAGGGGCAGGGATCCAACACTTTCAATGTCATAAATGAATCTTTAGGCACAAGATAAAGACGTGGAGGTAACAAGTGAAAGTTCCAAAGAGGCAAATTTAGACTAAATATAAGAAAATGTTTCCTAATAATTAGAACTGTGACAAAGTACAATGGGCTGCTTCCAAAAGTAGTTGGTTCCCTCTAATTGGAAGTCTTTAGACAAAGCCTGGATGGCCACTGGCTGGATATGTTGTAAAAAGGGAATTCTTGTTCAAATACTGGTAATATTAAATGGCCTCTAAGGTCCCTTCCATTTCTAAGACTCTGTAATTCTATAACTGGTCAGTACTTAGGATTTTGTTGCTTCCTAGAGTCCCTTTCTAAGGTGCTATGAGAAGAAAGTGTGATTTGAATGCTGAAAAGTTAATTTCAGAAAGTTAAGAAGTTTTGAATTCAAGCAGTATGAGGAGAGCAGTGAGCCATCTTGGATAGGTTAATTACCATTACCAGATTAGCATCATATGCTTAGCATGGGCACAGGTCATGACAAAGTCTAGTGTTAACACAACCCTGAGATGGAGAGGAGTTAGAAAAGATTACAAATTTGGCAGCTTCCCTACAAGGACCTTGGCTCAAGGACATTTCTTATAGGATTGGAAAAATCAGAGACATGATGTCTTATCTACGGCCACCAAATGACCCAGGTATGTAAAGTTTTGAACAGGTCCAAATGACTCCTGCCAGGCTATTGTGACAGAGGTCAAAATAGCCTTAGCAAGAAGGATGTGTAAATATGAACAATGAAGCATGCTCTCCTCAAACACAGTTTCTTCATTGTTTATGGGAGATCTGCCAGATTGAAGGGCAAAAATTGGATATTTTGTGCCTGTTGTTGGCAGATCCATTTAAGGATGTCCAATAGCCCTTGAATAGCTGCAAAGTTTATGTTTTTTCCGAAAAGCCTATTGGCATGGCCCAAAAACAGAGGTCCAAAATCTTTTTCTGACTGCTATTTGCCATGCCTTAAAATAAAGTGATGGCAAAATGGAACCTGATAAAACTAATGTTCAATAGAATCAATAGTGGTTAAACTCCATAGCAATCTAATGTTTCTCCAGGCCTTTCTGGTGGTGTGGAAGAAAAGAGAGTGTTGTAGTCATAGGATAATAGAATTAAAGTTGCAAAAGACCTTAGAGATAATCTATTCTAATGCTCTTGTTTTACAGTTGAGGAAACTGAGGACAGGAAGTTGTTACTTTTTCAAGGGTACACAAGTAGGAAATGGCAAGGGTGGGATTTGAACCCAGATACTTGGACTCCATCATCAGCAGATGTTCCACAAATCACCATCTTTCATAATACATTGCTCCTTTCTGCTACAATCAAGTCATGAGTGAAACATATTCAGGGTTGGGACACAAGGGAGGGTAATGTGGCCTGTGAAGGGTAGTAACACTGGATACATTGATGAATGATAGTCTATAATGAACTGGCCCCAGCCTACTTTTCCAGGGCTGTTTCATATTATTCACCTTTATACATTCAATGTCCTAATAGTAAGTCCTACTTACTATTTTCTGAACTTGAGATCTTGTCTCCCATTTCTATGTCTTTGTTTAGTTTTTCCCCTTTGCCTAGAATGCACCTCCTCATCTTTGATCCTTAAAATCTTGAGCTTTCTTTGAGGTACAACTCATTAGGGCTTTTCCTGATTGCCTTAGGTGTTAGTATTTTCTCCCTTTCCCCCAAATTATCATGTACTTCTTCATCTGCTTATATCTAATATTTCCATGATAGAATGTAAACTCCTTGGGGGCAAGAACTATCAGTTTTTATCTCTATATCAACAGTGCCTAGCATAGTGCCTTGAACACACTAAGCCCTTAAAATGCTCACTGGCTTATATTATTAGATGGAAAATACTAACCATGTTCTTCCTTCTATGTCCACCTCCATGGACATGATCATTCAATTCCTATGCTGTCTTGAAGGGCAGAGTATCAGAACCTCCATCCAACCAGGTCCATGACATACTAGCTTTAGTTTATGTCAATATTCTAAAATTGCAATTTGGCATAAGAGGAGAAACTTCTTCCTTCTCTCTCTCTTCAAAAATATTATTTTCTGACTGAGCTGTGAGTCAGTTTTAATTTGGTTGGCATAACAGCCATATCACAGCCAATAAGGCTTATGTGAGCTGTGATTATTGCTAAATGAAAAGGTTATTATGCTGTCTCTAGCTGGCCTAATGCTTGTTAAGTGCTCAGCCAGCCATTGACAAGGGGTCCCTAGAAACTCTCTAGGATACTAGCTAAGTCTTCACATTCCTCCTTACATTTCAACTGATTCAGGCAGAAGTTTTAGCCTGAAATGCATCATCTAACACTATGGGAATGTCTGTTCAGCAGCACACATGATTGAATCCTTGGATGTTGCCTTCTATCACCCCAACATATTGTATGGAATTGCGGCCCAGTGATGCAAAGGACCTCCATGATGGGAACAGGGAATCCTCAAATGCCCTAAAGTATATATGATCCTGATCTGAGAGCTTCTGTATATCTGGTGTTCCTGATAGACTCCACTACTGGTGAGCTCCTTAAGGGTCCAAACAATGCTTAGCATTTGTTGTTGTTGTTCAGTTGTTTTAGTTGTGACCAACTCTTAGTAGCCCCTTGGTTTTGTTTGTTCATTTGTTTGTTTGTTTGTTTTTTTGTTTGTTTTGGCAAAGATACTAGAGTGGCTTGCCATTTCCTTCTCTGGCATCATTTAGTTGGGGAACTGAGGCAAACAGGATTAAGTGACTTGCCCAGGATCACACAACTGGTTAGTATCTGAAGGTAAATTTGAACTCAGGAAGACTCATCTTCCTGACTTCAGGCATAGTAAGCTCCTTAAGCAATGCTTGTTGACTGATCTGTTATTCTTTTAATTTATACCTCATCAACTCATAGGAGGGTAACAACTTGGTAATCTTCAGTATTCCTTTTCAGAGTGGACAATTTACTTGTTCCACAGGAAATGTATGTGGGGACCATAAAGCATATAGATAGCATACTTATCAGTCCTGCATATGACATAGCTGCCCAGAGGGATGATGAATAAGTGTGATGACAGAACTAGAATCCAAAAGATCTTGTCAGCCGAGAATCCCATGAAATAAATTGAATCTAATAAGATTAATATTAATAGGGATAATAGAAAGTTCTATCCTTGAGTTCCCAAAGTCAACTTTACAAGGATAGTAGGGGGAGGAGATTTTAACAGATTGCAAGTTCATTGGGAGTCAACAAAGTGATATGGCAGTGTTCCCTGCCTCCCCCCAAAATACTACTTTAACATTTGGCTTCTTTGAAAGACACAGTGTCTAGAATGAGGGAGATAATAGTCCCATTGCATTTTGCCCTGATTAGAAGACATCTTGAGTGTTGGCAGTTCTGGCAACATTTTAGGAAAGACAATGCTAAGCTAGAGTGTCCAAAAAAAAAAAAAAAGAAGAAGAAGAAGACCAGGATGGTGAGGGGCTTAGAGACCATGCCATGTAAGGGCCAGTGGAAGGAATTTGGGAAAGGGAAAATTATGGCTATTTTTAGTTTTCAAAAAGCAATGCCATTGAAGCAGGATTGAATTTGTTCTACTTAGCCTCAGCATTGATAGGCAAAATCTGCAGAGGGATTTAGGTCTTTGCAAGGGGGAAAACACTTTCCAAGAACTACTCCTATCTAGAAGTTGTGTGAATGTGCTGGTTTAGGTGGGTGTGGTTGCAAACATCTTCAAGTAAAGGCCAGATGATCTTTTGTTTGGGATTCTTGTTCAGCTATAGGTTGAATTGGACAGCCTTGGAGGTATCTTTCAACTTGGAGAGTCTCTGATTCTGTGAAAACTGATGAAGTTGGGGAAAACATGGTAGCATGGAAGGAAAAAAATGACATAAAGAGTTCATGATATTTCTTTTGTTCCTTTGGACAATTTAATTAAATGTTAATGTTTTCCTTTCAAAGATTCTTCCATGCACTGAAAGACTTCTGAAACTTTTTGTGTATTTATCTTCCCACATGCCCCACCCCCTAATACCTAGAAGCTGCTTCATGAAATCACATTGGATTAATTACTGGGCATAAATTGTTAAAACAATGAAAAACAATTTTGTTGGATAACTAAAAGAAATGACTCTTCATCATATTAGTTGAATAAGACAGAAAACATGAAAAACAGTCATTTTTTATAATTGAAAGTTATATAGCTCATTATTTTAAAGAGATTTCTTTTGAAGTTGGGCCTTCAGTTTAATATGGTGGCATGTTCACTTTTTCTTTGCTAATTTTCTTATACTGGAAGATAACTGGTTCCATTAAGGGCACAGGCACATTAAAGGCAGGGCACATTAGGATTACTGATGCTTGATTTCTGCCTGGCTTATGTCCTATACAGAGAGAAATGGTGAGGGCTATAGGCAGGAGAACTGGCTACAGATAGATGGCATCATCATTGCCAAAGCACGTTTTCTATGGAGAAGGAAATAGTGGTACAAAATAAGCCAAGCAGATAAGAACCTGAACCACAAAAGGCAAAATGATAACTTAGTGGAAGTTGTAGGCATTCAGTGACCACAGAAAAACATGTCAAGAAGAAGGAGGAAGAAGAGAAAGGGAAAGCAAAAGGGAAGAGGGCTAGCTAAAGGAAAATGTGGGTTGATGGGGCATAATAACTGTCTCCAAGTGTTGCTTAGAAGAGGGATTAAACTTGCTTTTCTTGTCTCTAGAGGATGGACGAAGGAACAAGGGAGTGGAAGCTGTAAAAAGGTAAATTTATATTTTTATATTAAGAAAATCTTCCTAAAGAATATTCCAAAGTAGAATGGATACTTCGGGAGGTAGTGGCTTCTGCATCATTGGGGATCTTCAATGCTAGATGGTTACTTGTAGGGCAAGTCATAGGGAGTCTTCGAATTTATCAATGTAGGTACTCCCTTGGATGGTCTGGACTTCATCTCATCTACCTCTTCTCCTGTGCAGAAATTGTCTATTTCCTCCCATAAATTTTCTGCAGAGGGAATACATCCCATGTGAGATGCATCTTCATCTAGACCTCTTGTCATAGAATGGACACAAGGGGATCATGCTGACTACTTATTATCTCTCACTTTCACTACATTGTAGGCTCGCATCTTTATCTAGGCAATTCATCAATCAAGAAGTATTTATTAACAGCCTGCTCTGTTCCAGGCATTGTATTCAGCATGCATAAACAAAGAAGGAAACAATCCCTACTTACAATAAGTTTGCATGGTAATGAAGGTGATAACAAGGACATATAATATAAAGTACTTAACTACATATATTTCTTATCTGATGACATCTTTTAAACCATTTCTGCACAAGTCCTTGTTGGTAATAAGTTGTACCTTACTCATGCCTACCATACACCTCTCCATAGCCATGTGTGTAACTTGAATTCCTCAGAGACTCTGTTATTCTTTGACTTCCCTCTATATTCCTTTATGCTAATGAATCTCTTAGTTCAAGAATGAAAGTGACAACCTTTTCATTCCTGACTTTCCCCTTAATAATATATTCTGGAATTTTGTCAGGAGTAGAAGGTGAACTCATTGGTGTCTAATATGAAGACCACTATTTCTCGTTGATGAAAATGA
Source organism: Vombatus ursinus (assembly GCF_900497805.2). NCBI lineage: Eukaryota > Metazoa > Chordata > Mammalia > Diprotodontia > Vombatidae > Vombatus > Vombatus ursinus. The sequence continues at coordinate 4,229,227 of NW_020954588.1, forward strand.
GGCGACTCCCATAATCTCTCTCTCATAACCTCCTGCCTGAAGAACAAAAACTTCCTGGTAAGTTTTTCTGAATCCAGGGATTCCTCCCCCTCTGGTTCATCTTTTTTCCCCCATCTTTCTTTAATGACATTTTTTTCAAGGGAACTGTCCTGTTTAAAAACCTTTAATATCTCTTATGGCATCATAGCTCAAGAATGGAAAGGGGCCCCAGAACCCATCTAGTCAAATACCATTTTACTGATGAGGAAACAGGCCCAGGAAGGTTAAAGATTTGCCCAAGGTCATGCAGATAGTTAACATCAGAGGTAAAATTTGAACCCAAGGTCAAGAGCCACTCATCTTTCCATTGTACCTTATTCAAAATACTCTTGTGTGTTTTCATAAGGAGAAAAGAGACCCCCTGGTTAAAGTGGGCATAATATCATTCTTTTGCAATAGCCTTGCAATGTGATAGCAGGCCACAACCTATTTGGTTGGAGAGGAGAATTTTCCAGGCAGGTATCACAACATGAAAAATGTACTCTACTTCAACTATTGTCCTCAAGAGCACAAAACCCATGTGATCTATTACCAGAAGGAAAAGTCCATCTCTGCCACAGGGAACCACTACTCAAAATTCCAAAGTGGTAAAACTTTCAAAACACACTAATCATTATGCAGTATCTTCTTCCTTTAAATTCTTAAATCTTGCAATGGCTTTTAGTCAAAAGCAATAAAACTCTGACCTATAAAAATATCTTTAAAATGCAGATCCTATTTTTTTATATAGAAGATTAGCTCTCAAGCTCTCCCTCTTTGTATAGTGGTGCCTGAACAAATTAACTGAATTACTTTAGTTAATTCCAGCTCATCAGAAAGCTATGAGATTGGACAAAAGTGGGTTTTGCAGAATAGGATGAAATGTCAAGGAACATCAGAGGGGCCCTCCTTCAAATTGATCTGTGCTGCCTGAGGCAGTATCTTTAATGCTGCTTAAAGAGAACCACTTCAGCCTAGAATATCTCCAACAACTTGAAAGACCTAATCAGATGGCATGTTAAGATCAAACCCTGCTTCTGGGAACCCAGAAGTGTTTTCAGTCCAATGCTTCTGATAAGTTCAAGTTTAAACAGATTTAATTAATGTGATAAAAAAAAAAGATGGTGAGATGGCATGTTGATTTTCCTTCAACATTTTTTTTTCACACAAAATCCTCATTAGGAAACTTGGTTATAGTATCTCCTGTCCATCAGAACTGCAGTGTGAGGGGCACAACACAGACTATAAATATTTAGCTGTTGTTAGAGATACAAAATTGAATAAAATCCTTTAGATAGTGGAAACTGAGGAGGTCAGCACTCTGCACTATGCAAAATGGCTTTCCTTTATTATTGATTATTTAGAATGGTCCTCTTTGCAAAGGACAAATAACAGCCTGTGAGTAGCAGTAGCTGTCCCACTGGGGACCCAACTGGCCAGTTCCAGTTGGGCAGCACAGCACCTTCATGTCTGTCTTCCTTCCTTTCTTCTCCTTCTTCCTTCCTTCCTTCCTTCCTTCCTTCCTTCCTTCCTTCCTTCCTT
>NW_020954588.1:4230796-4256391 GCF_900497805.2 Vombatus ursinus
CCTTCCTTCCTTCCTTCCTTCCTTCCTTCCTTCCTTCCTTCCTTCCTCCCTTCCTCCCCCTCCTTCCTTCCTTCCCCTCCTTCCTTTCTTCCCCTCCTTCCTTCTTGGGTCTTACAAGTTAGATTCCTTTTTTATGGACCATGCCTTAAACTCAAATCACTCTGGATCTCATTGATTGGCCAACAATAGGTCCCAGACCATGCCTCACTGGGTCTTGTTTGTGTTCTGATAGCTCAGAATGAGTGTAAAGAGCAATTGTTTGTATTTTGGCCTGAAACCCTGAGGGTCTTCTCCTCCCAGATTGATTTTTTTTTTGTTTGTTTTTTTACTAGGTAAAAGAGGTAATTCTTTGCTTCATTTTTATTTAGCCTTAATCACTGAATGGGTGTTGCCTCAGATAAACTGAGACCTGGGAAAGACTTTAGCTTAGAAAGGCCAAGGTCTTCCACTACAATGGGGGCCATCTCCAGTCATCCTGATCTATATCTTGCCACTGGACCCAGATGGCTCTGGAGGAGAGAGTGAGGCTGGTGACTTTGCACAGCCCTGCCTCACTTAAATCCAATTCACTTGCAAGTCATAACATCACCTTCCTGATTTGAAAATGAAGGACAAACAACAACAGTAACAACATTCAGAATGACTGCAGAGAGTAGTGGGAAGGGCTCTGATTTGTAGTTAAGAGATGCCTCTAACACTTATTAGCTATATTACTATGGTCAAGACACCTCCCTTCTCTGATCCTCAGTTTCCCTGAATGTAAAATTGGATCATAATGTTTACTCTACCCCTTAGGGTTGTTATGAGGAAAGTACTTTTATGCTTTAAGACCTTGGCTTGCCAAAGAAAGGTAAGCTATTACTTGGTCAGCACTTTAAAGCATTTCCTTTCCTTTTTTAAATGGGAGTTTGTGTTGGTACCAAGAATCAGAGCCCTAGTACAAGTTTTCAGGTATGTCAAGCAAAATGATTGTGTTGCTATTTGGAGGGCATCAGCCCTACTGCACTCACCATTTTTTTCTGATATTTTCAGTACTATATTGCCTAAAATTCCATCAGTGTAAATTCATTCCTTTCTGAGGGCACACTGTGGGACTTTTAAAAGTATAAAAGACCCTAGGAAGGATGCATATTCCTATTATATGTTTTTACAACATTGCTATAACATCAATCAATTTCATATTCATCTGGTAATAGTTAATATATTTAAGCTTTTAATTTTTTAATTTTTGTAAAGTTGTCATACAAGGAATATGATTTACTTTAAAAAATTTGTAGCTTTGAAATAAACAACTAATTTAGTCCTATTATGGAGTTAACTTTTCAATTTCCCTTTCATTTGAAAATCAGCTCTCTGTTCCTGTAAACTATGTCTCTCTTAATGCTGCCCAACCTCACATTCATATTTGGCTGCCTCTTATACTGTTGACTCATTGGGCTTGTAGGTCACTAAAAAACCAAGATCTTTTTCAGAGCAATTTCTGTCTAACCCTATGTTATAATTGGGGTGTTAATTTTTTGTACCTAAGTATAACACATTTATTCCTATTGGATTTTTTCTTGTTAGATTCAGTCCAAAGCTGGAGCCTGTGAAGATCCTTTTAGATCCTGACTCGGATCCATTGTGTCAGCTGTCCCTCCCAGCTTTGTGTCATCTTCATTCATTCTTCAAGTGGGATCCTCTAGTGGCCCCCTCTTGCCACATTGATTTTGAACCCTTAACAACTACTTTTGAGTCTGGCTATCCAGTCACGTATGAACCCATCTGATTGTATTAGCATTTACTTCTTATCCTTCCATCTTCTCCACATGATTATTACAGATGTTTTTTTATCAAGAACTTTGCTAAAAATCTAGGTAAATGACTCCCCATCATTTACTAGTTTTGAAATCTTATAAAACAACAACAACAAAAAAGAAACCTACCAGCCATACATATTAACTCCACCCACATCATTTGCATAACCTCTTGCCATAATTGCCTTTACCTTCTTTGGCTGAATTTTCATTAATCTTTCAAAATGCAACTACAAGAGACTAACTCTTCCATGGAGCCTCCTCTGACCACTGCTGCATAGACATGGTGTTAGTTTCCTGAGGCTTTGAAGTGACCAGTTTGGATGAAATGATCTCTAAGATTCCTGCCAGCTCTGATATTCTTTGGTCCTGTGACCTCTCCCATCTCTAAGCTTATAGTACTTTTTGTCTGTACTGTTATTTGGTATTTAATCTGATAATGTCCTATGACATCTCTTACATAGTTGTCCTCTAAGTGTTATTTAACTTTTCATGTATTATCACATCACTTTTTAGTTGTGGTTGTCTGATCTTTTCTACTTGATTGTAATTTCAAAGCCCCTAGAGAAGTGTTATGAATACTTAATAATTTTAGTTACATATGTAATAACTGACACTTTTTAACAGCAATTTAAAGTTTACACAATGCTTATATACATTATTTCATTAGTCTCATGACAACCTTATGTTGTAGGTCCTATAGATATTATGATGACCATTTTGCAGGCTCAGAGAGAGTTTAAGTGACTTGTTCACATTATCAGAGGTAAGAGTTGAACCAAGGTTTCTTTGCCTTAAGTAAGACCAGTATGCTATCTACTATGCCAACTTGCCTCATATAAGAAGAAGCAGAGGACGTATGGTAATGGTAAATGTGGTGAAATTACCCTACTTGTACATAACAGATAGGAGATTAAAACCATGTTAGAATATGTTGACATTGTTATTTGTCACATGCTTTTATGCTTTTAATTATTGTAAATCACCCTATAGGTTCTACCCCAGGGATGAAGACCCAAGTCTGAGCTATGACTTAGGACCTTGAGTTAGGGAAACAATATGGTACATTGTATATATTAATCACTTAATAAGCCATTGAAATACAGGATTCCACTGTAGCCAGAGGTTTCAGACCAGAAAGGTAATCAAGGAGTCTGGTTTCTAGTCTTAGTGCAACATGATCTTGAGTAAGTCATTTTATCTGGGGCTCAGTTTATATATCTATAAAATTGTGAGATTGGATTAGACAATCTCTAACTTCCTTTGTAATTTTAATATTCTGTGATCTATATATTCAGTTGGGAACTGATTGGAGCTTTGAAGTAAGATAGGGATTCTGAAAGGCAGAGTTAAGGAGAAAGTACATTTCAGGCAAGAAAAATGATTTGTGCAAATGCCTGAAGGTTAGGGAGATGACATTTTCATAAAGAATTGGTCTATGTTGGGTGGAGCCTTTATGAAAAATTTATAGAAAGGCATGTATTGGAATCACAGAGGAGAAGAAAGCATGGAGGAATTGTGATCCATCGGAGATCTATCAAAGTATCACTTCAATTCAATAAATATCTCTCAATGCACTGAGCTTGGAATCAGGAAGACTCAGTTTCATGAGTTCAAATCTGGCCTCAGACATTAACTAGTGTGACCTTGGGCAAGTCACTTAACTTTGTTTGCCTCAGTTTCTCATCTGTAAAATAAATCGGAGAAGGAAATGGCAAACCATTCCAGTATCTTTGCTAAGAAAACCCCAAAATGAGGTTACAAAGAGTCAAATATGACTGAGATGATGCATCAACAACATCAACAAAAGGTACAAGTGATAGAGAGGAAACATGCCAAAGTAGGAAGAACATGATTTAGGTATCAACTTCTGGTAGTCTTAGTCAAGGTTAAAGAAAATATTGAAAGATTGTCCTAGACCTTGCATAGACTGTGAATGAGTTAATGGCTTCATGCATTGAATTAAAAAAAAAAAGGTTAACTACTGTAACTAGAAGATTTATGTTTTAGAAACTCATTAAAGAATAATCAAATTTCTAGGTGATTATCATTGTTTGCTTCCTTTCTTCCCTCTACCCCATTTGAAATAAAGTTATAGAAGATAAAGGACACAGGTTGGCTGCCAAGATCTCCCTTTGAGATGAAAGTAAACATCAAAAGAGGTTACCTTCTTACAGGCTGTGACTGAGCTCCCCAAACTGCTTCCTGAACTTTCGGTGCCACTGCACTGTTGCTCAGAAGCTTCATACGTCAATGAGGTTTCAAAGGTGCTGATGAAGATGTGAGTGCACCCAAAACACAGAAAAAGAGAACATGTCCCAGTAAGTTACAGTCGTTCACAGGATTGGTAAAAAAAAAAAAAAAAAAAAAAAGTGACCAAAAAACCAAGCAACCAACCAAACAAAAAAACAACCCTTCACACAATTTGTTAGAAATAGTCTTCTTTTCTAGATTACATCAAACCCTAAAAATTCATTGCTGGCATGAGCATTTCCTTGTTTGGCTCAGCTTTCCCAATTTGTAGACTCATCATGAACCGTCCTATTGTGTATAGGAAATTGCAGTGCTATCTATGCCTGCAGACGACTATAATGCTTAGATGGACAGAATTGCATCTGCTTGCCTTAATAATACCCTAGTGAATATCATGGCCATCTTTTCTTAAATTAATGGTTGTACAAGGATTCTTAACCTTTTTTATGACATCGACCTCCCCCTTTCCCATGCTGGCATTCCGGTGAAGTCCATGGACCTCTCCTTGGAATAATATTTTTAAATGAAAAACTAAAATACACAGGATTACAAAGAAAAGCAATATTATCAAAATATAGTCATCACAATATTAAAATACAAGTTGATGGGCTTCAGGTTAAGAACTCTTGTCCTAGACTCATAGAATATCAGAACCTCAAGATCAACTAATTAAATCCTTTCATTTTTCAGAGTAGGAAGCTGAAGTCCAGAAAGACGACATGGTATGTCCAAAAAGTCAGTGATTGAATTCTTTGTTGCGTCCTGCCTCAAAATGTCACAAGAAAAATACCTCATTTTTTCCCTCACTACTGTCTGGAGACTTGAGTTATGTTGTAGAAAGAAGACTATTTTCTACATAAATTGGACCAGATGATGTTAAAGTTCTTTTCATGTCTAACATTCTTCATTCTATACTTCTGATATTCAAAACTAGGCACTGTGTAATCTGATAAACCTAAGACTTTAAAAGCATTATTTGTAAATAATATTTTTCAATTAAAAAAAAACTTTCAAAAGTCAAAGACTACAACTTTAGGTGGTTGAATTAAAATGTAATTAAATTTAATATCTTAAAAAAGTTTTTTTGTACCTGTTTTCCTGCAGCCCCTCCAACATTTATTATTTTCCCTTATTTTTATCAACTTTTCCAATCTGATAAATCTGAGGTAGAAACTCAGAGTGATTTTATGTGCATTTCTTTAATTATTTATGATATGGAACACTTTTTAAAAATGTGGTAGTAGATACCTTTAATTTCTTTTCTTGAGAATTTCCTGTTCATACCTTTGCCTATCAACTGAGAAATGGTTCATAAACTTATAAATATGAATCAGTTCTTTATGCATATTGAAAATGCCACCTTTATCAGGGAAATTTGCTACAAAGATTTTTCCTTCTGTTACTTATTTCCCTTATAATCTTAGCTGCTTTGGTTTTGTTTAGGCAAAACCTTTTTAACTTTATATAATCAAGATTACAGATTTTATCTTCTGTGATGCCTTTTATCCCTTGTTTGGTCATGAACTCTTCCTCACAGATCTGCAAACTATTGGCTTCTTGGTCTTCTAATTTATTCCAATTTTCTCAACATTTTTTGGGTACAGCTATTCTGGAACGTAATTTATCACCTAGCCCCCAAAGTATGAAATGCTACATACCACTTTACCCAGCAATAGCATTCATTACTAGGCTTATACTCAAACAAGATCAAAGAAAAAGGAAAAGTTCCTGAATGTAAAAGTGTATATATCCATATCTATATCTATCTATCTATCTGTCTATCTATCTATCTATCTGTCTGTCTGTCTGTCTGTCTGTCTGTCTATCTGTCTATCTATCTCAGCTCTTTTGTGGTAGAAAAGAACTAGAAACTAAGGAGGTGTTAAAAAATTGGGGAATGGCTAAACAAATGATGGTATGTTAATGGAATAGTTATTATGTTCTATAAGAAATGATGAAGAGGATAAAAACCCTGAGACGTTGTGTATGAATTGATGTAGAGTAACAGTTTAAATAAAGCAACAACTATAAAAATGAACAATGTTGAGGAATTTAAGGACTCTGATCAATGTAATGATCAACCATGATATCAAGGAAGAAATGATAAAGAATGCTACCCATCTCTTGACAAAGATGTTATGGACTATATATGCAGAATGAAACACATTTTTGACATGGCCAGTATAAGAATTTGTTGTACTTGACTAGCATATTTGTTACAAAGGTTTGCCTTTCTTTCTTTTATTGGTGGAGGGAGGGAGAGAATATACATGCTTGTTATTTGAAAAAAAAATGAATTTAATTAAAAAAAGGACAGTTTGAAGGATAGGAAAGCTCCCACTTTGAAAATATGGTGATTTTCAATTTAAAATACTACATTAGACCTTTAATTCTCCTTGGATGCCAGCAATTTTTTTTCCTGTACAAGGTATATGAAAACATATCTACTGATATTCAAATACTCTTTTAACTTTCCATCTAATTCTAAATATGTCACAACTTTTCCCTAAAAACCATCAACAAAAAAGTATTTCATAAGAATCATGCATTTCTAATTGTTTTATTTCAAGAATAGCATTTCTATGCCCAAGTTTTTACATTTACATTTATAAATTTGTTTCAATTCAGCAGGTCATGAGTCAAATAATTAATGAAATAAATATGAACTTTTTCTATTAATATACATTTAAACCAATGAAGACCTATGAATAGTGTCCACTGTTATTTTTGGATTATACATGTACATAGATAAGTATGTATATAATTATACACATAGATATATGCATTTTATATGTATGTATGTATGCACAGATATATATTTGAAAAATACATATTTTATATGAAATATACATATGTATATACATACATATATTGAGGCAATATGGCAGAGTGAACAGAGAACTGGCTTTGAAGCCAGAAAGACTGGGATTCTAATCCTGTCTCTGAAGCATATGGGCTGAGTGATCCTGGATAAGTCACTTAACTTCTCAGTGCTCTAGGAAACTCTAAGACTATAATTTGAAGAGAAGGTATATTGATACATCCTCTATATTATAGAGGAAGTTTCTTAACCTAGGAGTTCCCTATATCAATGAAATTAAAGTTTCAGAGCAAGACAAAATAAAAATTTGATGCAATATATAACAAATACCAATTGGAAGGTATTAGGCAATTCAGACAAAATTCTGCTTTGGATAATTTAGTAAAAATACATTTTAAAAATTAAATCTAAATACTAGTTGATATATGCTTCCCATAGTACCTGGCACAAAGTGGAAGCTTAATAAATGCTTGTTGACTTGATGCAGGCTAAGGCTAGATTAATTCAAGTCATATCACCAATTTCATTTTTGAACTTTAAAGATACAGCAACATTATTTGTTGACACCGGAGAGGATTTGTATAGCCAACCATGGAATAGAATAGGACATATATGGAGCTACTCTATTCTTCTGTTGACCCAACCCATTTTTGGTTTCCCTTTTAGTGATAACAACACATTCCCTATGGAGTAATATAGCATTTGATATGAGCTAGATGTAAAGGGTGACCTCAAAGCTTCCCTATTTCCACTCCTTCATATCCCACTGCTAAAGGAGAGATATAATCTGTTAAGCCAAGTTCTGTTCTGATTTCTTCTTGAATCCAAATGCCATTCCAGGCTCTCCTTCTTATGAGCTATGTTACCTGAGGTAAGGCACTTCTTCCCTGAAACTTTGTTTCTTCAACAAAAGAGGGGATCCTACAGTTGATTGTAGGATCACAGATTTAGAGATGGAAGGGACTCGGATGGAGCTGGTGGAATGTTCTCAACTTCACAGATGAGAAAACTAATATCCAAGGGATATAAGTGGTCCAAAGTCATATAGGTAGGTATTAGACCCAGAATTTTAAACAAGATCCTCTTAACTTCAAACCCAGAACTCCCATATAGGTTCTGTAACATGTTAGATCTTCTGAATTTAGCTCATTTAAGGTAGAATGTAACGGCAGCAAGGTGGGGCATTGGATAGAGTGCTGGGCCCTTGAGTCAGGAAAACTCATCTTCTTGAATTCAAATCTAGCCTCAGACACTTACTGGTTGTATAACCCTGGGCAAGTCACTTAATCCTGTTTGCCTCAGTTTTCTCATCTGTAAAATGGACTAAAGAAGGAAATGGCAAATCATTTTAGTATCTTTGCCAAAAAATTCCCAAATGGGATCATAAAGAGTTGGATACAACAGAAACAACTGAACAAAAACAAAGACAGAAGGTACTACACAACAATGTATCTCCACAGATGTTGTGGAAAAACTGAGGGGAAAAAGACCACTAAGCCTGCAAATCTTGAAGGCACCTTTTGGCTCTAAAGCTGTGATTCTATGATTCCTTTTGACACAGCTTAGTGTCAGAGAGCTTCCAACTTCTGTCCAGAAACAGCACAGATATCCATCACGACATGCTAGAAGATTTGAGTTTGTTTGAAACTGACCAAAATCAAAGATTATTTCAGTTTGAAATAATGTGGGCTACAAGCCAAGGGAAGGAGGAATTAGTCTCTGCAGGAGACAGGGTCATGTTGTGTGTGGGAGGGGCAGGGTAATTGGCCATATGCTAAAATAGCCATTGTGTTCTATCACTAGTGAGTCCTTATGGGACCACAGGTGGGCTGATGGATCCCTTTCATCACATGAAATCCCAGGACATATGTCGATTGTGTTGTTTCCCCTTTATCTTTTACTGAGCCAAAGCATCAAATAGAGGAAACAATCTGGACTGGGAAATGACCGGGTGGAGAGCTTAGCTGGAGGTATCCGGCTCCCAATGGTCTCACAAAGCATAGGAACAGAACACCTCAATGTACCACTCCTGGCCGTACCTGGGCATGCTGCTACTCACTTCCTTCTGTGCCCACCACCTTCCAGGAAGGAAGGAGGAAGTCTATATGATAACAAAAAGAACAGGCACAATTATAAATCCAAGTTCAAAAATAGATGCCATTTAAAGTCACCAGAAAATGATTGCAACAAGCTTTGGATAATGCCTGATTTCCAAAATCATATGTGAAGAAGATGTGTCTCTCTAGCTGAACATCGTACGTGAGCATGGACTCGTGGTAGCTGGGTTATTTTATCTATGTTTTTATATATAAGACAATCTGTTTCTGTACCTTTGAGATGAAAGTGAAATTCTAAAGTATTTATGAAGGTGACTTTCTTAGTTTCCAGAGAAGCAGCATACTTGCTCCTACATGATGTGACAAAGGTGGCAGAGACAAAAAACTATTTATTAAAATCTCTTTATTTTGGTAGAGAGAAGCTTGCCACAGAGTTGAAGTATAGCCCCCTAACTCAATATTAATGGGTAAATTGGCAAGCTCTTTACTGAGAAAATTGTGAAGAGTATTAATATTTATTAAGCAAATCCCCTCAGAAGGATAAGGTGTTAAAATACCATAAAAAGGGTTGTTTTATATGACAAGATAGAACAAGAGCGGAAAGGACAAAAAATGAAGGCAAGAAAACAAATTTTGAAGTGGGTTTTTGAAAAGTCACCCTTCAGGTGTGTTAGGAGAGCGAGGCAACCTTGAAGTATATTAGTATAATACTTTAAAATTCACTACTTGTGTGATCTTGGGAAAGCTATTCAACTTACCTCTCTGGGCTTCAATTTCCTCATCCGTAAAATGAGGACATTGGACTAAACTGGCTTCTGAGGTTCCTCCCATTTCTCTGATCCTGTGATACTTCTAGGATTTAGTGTTTTGTCAAAAGGAGTATACCCTCTCTGATACTGATCAAAAACCTCCTACCTCTGGAGAGAACTTACTGTGAATTTCGGTGGCTGAAAAAAATTCATCACCTGGTGGGCAAACTTCTGTTAATGAGACTTTCTGCATTTGATTAAGCTGGTTTGGGACAAGAGTCACAGGCTTCCTGGCCAATACCTCAAGCCTTTCCAACTTGATAGGAGTTGTCAGAGTCTGGACATTTGAGAACCCAGAGAAGACTATGCACCATGTTGAGGAGGATGGTTGGTACAGGGAGATATTCTGATATGACATATAAATATGAACCTGAATTAACACTGTATTGGAGTCATCAATGATTCATTCAATTTAAATAAACAGATTCAGCATCATCCATGTAAATGATGTGGAAAGTAAGCAATTTCCTTTTCTAAGGAGAAAAGAATCTTAGGAGCTGGGGGAAAATCAGTGGCTGGTATGTAAGGACTGAAGCATAGGGGAACATAGTAGAACATCTTTTGCTAGAGTTTGCACAAAGGGATTTTTGGTTTCAAGGCTAAAGATGCAGCCTTCTTCCAAATTAGCTGCCATCATTCATAACATGAGCAGCTAGATGGTGCACTGGATAGAGTGTCATGCCTGGAGTCAGGAAGACCTAAGTTCAGAGTCTGCTTCAATCACTTACTAGAGTGTGACCCTAGGCAAGTCATGTAACTATTTACCTCAGTTTCCTCATCTGTAAAATGGACTGGAGAAGGAAATAGCAAGCCACTCTAGTAACTTTGCCAATAAAACTCTGTCTGAAGAGTCAGACCATTGAACAACATTAAACCATTGAATAGCATTAAACCATTGAACAACAAAAATTCACATTGTAGATTGTTATTAATTAATAAAGGGGGGGGCAGTTAAGACAATCTAAGAGAATATTTTGTTGGGGGAGAATTAATTTTTGTTCATGGCACTTGAAGGATGTTAGAATTACGGCAGCTATTGAACATAACCAGGATAACACCTCTTACCACCAGCATAGTGGCTATAAATAGGTGTTGCAATGAATAGAGAGCTAAACCTTGAGCCAGAAAGACCTCAGTTCAAATCCAGTCCCAGACATTTTTTTGGATCTATGTCACTCTGGTCAAGTCACATAGTCTGCTTAGTTTTCTCATCTATAAAAGGGGAATAATAATAGCACCTACCTCCCAAAGTCAGTGGGAGGATATGAGATAACATTTGTAAAGTGCATATAAATGCAAGCTATTATTCTTAGTGCTAATGGACTCCATAGCAATTCGATGTTATGACATAAAACAACCTAAATAAAACTATGCATTAGATAGATACATGGATAGATAAAACATTTATTAAATGGTTAATATATGCCAGGCGCTATGCTAAATGATGATGGCGATACAAATACAAAATAAGAAAAACCTAATAGTCTCTACTCACAAGGAGTTTACATTTCAGTAAGAGAACACGAAAAACATAAAGAGCACTTGGAAAATCAAGGGGTGTGTGTGTGTGTGTGTGTGTGTGTGTGTGTGTGTGTGTGTGTGTGTGTTGGGGAGGACGGAATGCCTTGCTAATCCCAAGATTTGTTATAGAGTCATCTGCAGGAGGACAAGGCACCTGGTGGGGAGGGTGAGCACTGGAGAATGAATGAGTTGAGCTGGGGTGAAGTGAACATCATGGATAGGGCCCCCTCACTAAACAGTGACACTGGTCAAGACTTTATGATTGTGGTCTCTGAAGTAGTATAATAGCAGATCCTCTTATATTAAAAACTAAACTTTAAGTGTATATGTATGAATTGCAAGGGATTCCTCCAAATACCTTTGAATAGGTCCCAGAATCCCAGAATAACTGAATTTCAGATTTGGAAGAGATCTTATACGCCATTTAGCACAGTCTGTACATGAATGAAAATCTCTACTACATCACTCCCTGGTGGTCATCCAGCTTTTGTCTGAAGAGCTTTGATAACAGAATGAGTGATAGTAGAAGAAAATCTCTTACCTTCAAAGGCAGCTCATTTGTATAGTTCTAATGGTTAGGCAGATTTTCCTGAGATCTAGCCTAAAATTCTCCTCATAAGCCTTATGAGTATGGGCAGCTAGGTGGTACAGTGGATACAGTGCCAGGTATAAAGTCAGGAAGATTTATCTTCCTGAGTTCAAATCTGACCTCAAATACTTACTTGCTGTGTGACTCTGGGCAAGTCACTTAACCCTATTTGCCTCTGTTTCTTCATCTATAAAATGAGCTGGAGAAAGAAATGGTAAACCATTCCAGTATCTATCTTTGCAAAGAATACCCCAAATGGGATCATGAAGAGTTGTATACAACTGAAAAATGTCTGAAAAAAGCCCTATGGGAATGGTAAAATTACATTACCAGAATTATTTTGATGGGTATAAACAAAAGATCAAAAAGTTTCTTTCAGTACAGCAGGCTCCTCACAGTACATCATCATCATCATCATCATCATCATCATCATCATCATCATCATCAAGCATTGATTGAACACTCCTGTAAGCAAAGCATTGTACCAGGTACTGGGGATACAAAGAAGCATTAGGTACAGACCCTGCCCTTGTAGGCCAACGGAGCAGACAAAATAAATACCTTTCAATGCTTGCCCTAGGACAAGCAGACTAAAAGAGGAGGTTGCTTTAGCCTAGGTAAAACAATTCAAAAGCCAAAGAGACTCATCCAGCAGAAGTCTTTGAACAGTGGTTAAGGGTTTAAAACCTAACTCAGGAGCATAGGATTGTAAACTTTGAGCTGGAAGGGACCTTAGAATAGATATAGCATAATTCCTTCATTATATAGATGACAATATTGAGACCCAGAGAAGTTGTATAACTTGCCCAAGGTCACAAAGAAAGCAATTGGCACATTCAAATGAGGTCCTCTGGCTCCAAATTCAATACTCTAATCATCTACCTTCTCCAAATCTTATTTTTTTCAATCTATAAAATGAGGTGATAGGACTAGATGTCCTCTGAGATCTTGTTTTATGTTTACTTCATCATCTTCATTCCATCAACACTTAAATCTGAATCGAGCTCATTCTGTACTAGGCATTGGGGGAGAGACATAGACAGAAAAGAATGTAGTCCTTATCCTTGATGTGTTTGATGTGTATTTAAAATGTTTATAGTTCTGTTTAGACTCTGTTTAGAGAGTGATTTGTGTAAAGGTGTAAGTCATCAAATTTTTTGATACAAGTAATTTGCCCTGTGAATTTTTTATTTTGTCAAAAATGTTTTTCAGTCCTTGGGTGCTCTGAAGAAGAAAGCTATCATATAAGCAATAAACACAGAAAACATTCATCAAAGACACTCAGAAGAACAATTTCCTGTTACGGTAAAACTACATTGATTGCTGGTAAACCACAAAAGCAGACAAACTGACCTTATATACAATTAAAGGTGAGGTGAGACTTTTTTTCAATCTGGGCATGATGAGGGAGATAAAGAGAGAGTGTTCCAGTAGGGACAGACCCTCTGGCTAGAAGAGTGAAAACAAAGGACACATTGTACATTTAGCACCCTGCAAAAGATTGCTACACAATGTATCTTGTTAACACACCTGGCCCAAAGAAGGAAAGAAAGAAACAAGCATTTACTAAGTGCTTACTATGTGCCCTACATTGTGTTAAGTGTTTGCAAATATCATCACATTTGATCTTCACAATTACTTTGGGGTGAGGGAGGGTAGGTGCTATCATTATCCCCTTTTTATAGTTGAGGAAACTAAGGCAGACAGAGATTAAGTAATTTACTCAAGGTCAGTTAGTAAATATCTGAGGCAAGATTGGAACTTAGGTCTTCCTGACTCCAGGCCCAGCCCTCTGTACACTGTGCTACTTACGTGCCTAGAGTTGTAATGTTTTTAAAGCTGTGTTTTTCATTACTTGTATTCATTACAGTTTATTTGACTGTGACCTGGTGCACTCAAAAGTATTAAGCACCAGCAAATCTCCAAGTTTAGTGATAATTTTCCTGCCATGGTGCCATATGGTACTACATGTTACATCAGAGAAGGTAATTTCAAGAATTCCCCAGGATAATGCTAATGAAAACGGATCCTGTTGCTACTGCTTCAGAAATGTCAAGGTCCAACACTGTAAAAAGTCAAGTAGTACTGTCAGATTTTAAAAGGATTTGTTGTATTTGATCCTTATTAAAGAAGGTTTCTAGTAAATATTGCTATTAAATGCCCATAGTCATTTCTTCTATTGAGTCTAATTAAAACTAGCTGCACTTTATTTTTTTTGTTAAATACTTTATCAAACTTTTAATGAACGATTAGTACCAATACCATACAAATTATTCTAAAAAATTCAGAAAGCAGAGATTCCTTTTATGAGACAAATATGGTCCTAAAATCTAAACTAGTGAAGAATAAAGTACAGAAGAATGATAGGCTATCATTATATCATTATATGTATATATATATTAATATCATTAATGGGTAACCATTCAAAAATTTTAAATAAAGTCCTGTAAAACACTATAGCGATTCATACAGAGTATCAGGGATGCAAAGATGGTTTAATATCAGAAAATAATCAACATAAGCACATTAAAAACAAGAAATCCAAAACCACATGATTATCTCAGCTGATGCCCAAAAAGATTTTTGACAAAGTATAATATTCATTTATACTAGAACCCCTACAAACTACAGGCATAGGGGGACCTGTTTTAATACTGTAAACAATATTCTTTATTAAAACTTTAGTATCAGCAACTGGACAAAGAAAAATTTAGAATTACCATAGAGAGATCATTTTGAGAGGAAACTTTTTATTAGTACTTTATATTTTTAAAAAATGCTCTTGAATTTGCATAGCAAGATTAGTGAAAGACATCTGATTCCAAGTGTCCTTATTCTAAACATACCCAGGGTAAGGAACTTGACAAGTGGATATACAGAAAATTTTAAGGAAAACTTTCAAAATGGATTGGTTATTGACATTTAACTCAAGATCATGTGAGTGTCTTGAAATCCCACAATTTTTTCCTAACTAGCTAATCCAAACTTTTTAATCCTTTCTCTAAGTCTTCAGTTTATCCAGGTAGGGGGTTAGATCCTAGACTTGGAGCCTTGAGTTCAAATTCTGCCTCTGATACTTACCAGTTCTGTGACCCTAGGCAAGTTAGTTAACATCTCTCAGACTCATCTTCCTCATCTGTAAATGAGAATGTTAGCACTATCTTTACAGGGTTGTTATGAGGATCAAATGAGATAACATATACAACAGAATTGTCAAACATGGGCCAATTTTCCTGTGGTTGAACAAAATTAAGATCTAATTGGGAAATGTTTAACAAAATAAATGTACAATGGAACATAGATAATGTTAATATGTGGTTTTCTAAGCCAATATGCCCACATGGATCCTTATGTAGTTAGGTGGCCCTATTTCTATTTGAGTTTGATACCAGTGATGTACAGCATATAGCAAACCTTAAAGTGCCTTAAAGTACCATAAAATGGTAGCTATTAAATAAATACATGATAAAGCATGCCATTGACCATGTGAACAGAAGATTAAGGATAATAGGATCACAGATATAGAATTGGAAGGGGCCTCAGAAGCCACCTCATCTAACCCCCTCATTTTATAGAAGAAGAATTTGATTTCTACCATTACTTAAAATTTGCTCAGTTATTTCAGTTGTGTCTGACTCTTTGTGGCCTCGTTTGGGGTTTTCTTGGCAAAGATACTAGAATGGTTTGCCATTTCCTTCTCCAGTTCATTTTACAGATGAGGAACTGAGGCAAACAGAGTTAAGTAACTTGCCCAGAGTCACACAGCGAATAAGCATCTGAGGCCAGGTTTGAACTTGGGAAGATGAGTCTTCCTGATTCTAGGCCCAGCACTCTATTCACTGTGCCCACCTAGCTGGCCCTGCCTCTGAAAGAATAATGCTAAATGGTAATAACAGTGATGAATAAAATGTGTCACTTGCATTTGCATAAGTGATAGCCTCTTCGGGTAGAAAGCAATTATTTCAAATTACCTTCTATTTACATCCTAAATTATGCAAAACAAATCCTTGATTTTTACATTGTTAAGGTTTTACTTAATTCAGAATATGACATATAAAGACCAATAGTGGATAAATTCTATGTCATGCAAAATCCTTTTATATCTGTGGTGACCTTAAAATATTTATTGGCCAGAGCTAGCAAAATATGAAAATCTCATCATAAGCAGATGCCACTCATAAGACTTGGATTACAAGATAAAAGGCAAACCAGGTACAAGCTTCTAAATATAACATAAGAAGTTGTACAATTAGGTGGAACATGGTGGTAATGAAGCAAAAATAGAACATGATTCTTGCAGGGATTCCTGTCAGTTTAGCTCATTCTTTGCCTATCTAACCATCACAGACTGTACCTCCAATACTAGCCATCCATGTAGTAAGTTACATACCAGAAAAGTTATCTGAGGAGGGAGTATGGATGATCTGACACTACCTATAAGGAATACTAGAAAAACAATGTCAGTCCCCTTAGCAGGTCAATGGCTTGCTTCATCTTCTAGCCAGAAGGGCAGCAAAGTCTCATTTTTATTATTTTGATTGTAGAAGAATTTATGCATGCTTGTGAACAGGACAGCATTGTTAATACAGGAAGAAATTGTTACTACCGGAGAGCTTGGTAAGTTCTGAAATGTCTGTAGGTTTGGAATTTGGAGAGTTACAAAATAAGTGATCCAGAGTGTCTTACCAACATGACTGAATGCTGCTGCATTGAGACCTTGGAACTAAAAAGGTAGGAAACCATTTCTGACTCATTTCGCTGAATGTATTGCAGCCTCCCTTTACCTCTGGTCTTTAACTGGGGCCCTCGAACTTCTCCAAAACTTGTCTGGTGTCCAAGGCACACTTCTAATAGTCTTCTCATCATGAAGGCTGTCTCCTGTTTCTGAGCTCCTATTCCCTATTGCACACAGCTCATTAGAGGCTTCTTTCATGCCTGTCTCACTTCCACTTGGATTTCCAAATTGGGAATAACATGTAGGGCAATCGTGAATAAATTCAGTTTAACTTGTTTCCCACCACCAGGAGGCACAAGGTCTCGCACATATTGGGCACAGTCTGCCATGATTCATTTCTGGCTTTCTGATAGCAAATCGATCTCTTTCTCTTTTCCTAGCAACAGCCATTGCTGGGCTTATTTTCAATGTCATCATCATTAAGATCAGGTAACTCAACTAAAGGCTCAGGTCCCTAGAGTGGCATTATGGTATGGCTGCATGAGGCCATTTACGTCACCTTGCCTATGTCTGCAGAAGTGTGTTAACGGCTATAGCACTTAAGAAGCTTGTTACTGGGCAAAGTAAAGTACATGTTAGGCAAGCAACATTACTACCTTCCCTGAGTTACAGTAAAGCCTCACAAATTCAGATTAATTGGGAATAAGTCAAACTAATGAAATCTAGTTTTCTTAAAGTATGAGTTATAAAATTATAAAAAAAATATATTTCTATAACTCAAATTCAATTAAGGTATTGCCTGATGTTAGTAATTACTCTACCAATTATTTATAAGTGAATAGGTGTTTCTAAGACACTTGATACTTGAAAACAGTTCACTCTCAAGTATTACAGAAAATCCCACGGTAATCATGGTTATCCCTTTGAAAATATTTAGCAAACCTTTTCTGCACAGATATTACAATACTAAGCTTATGTCAGATCCCTGCCCCAATTATCATAAATTTCAAATCAATGGAGCAGAATTAATGAGATTTTACTGCAGTGAGGAAAAAGTGGGGAAAGTATTAGCCTGAAATATGCATTAAGGGCTGTCTTACAATCTTAGACTTGATGTTTCATGTGTCCTGGGGAGAATTAATTGAAGGGTAACTAAAGACTATGCAATGGGTTATGTATCTATGCAATGTACCTGTTTATACATAGAGTAGACAAGCAGCATTTGGGTCATCCATCCATCTAAAGTCTTATCCTTTTAACATTTGTGCATCATGTAACTGCAACGTGGCGTATTCCTGTTGCATGAATAAGGTAACTGCAGTTAGGAAAACTGCCTTTGCTCCATTTATAAGGCTAATTTGTGAATTGTGTTTTGCTTGTTTTTAGAAACTCAGTCTCCTTATCTCACCTGGGTTAGAAGTACAGTGGTCACTTGTGGGCCTGATCTCAATGCTGATCAGCTTTGATCTGCTTCACCTCTAACCTGGACCAGTTCACCCATCCTTTAGTGACCCCCTCACTCTTCGGGGTTCATCATATTGGTACTAGACTTAATGTGGGCATCTAATTGACTTTAACCCTACTTCATCTCAGAATTCCTATGCTTAAGTGATCCACCAGGCTTAGCCTACCCAGTAGCAGGGAATTACAAGTATGTGCTGCTTGAAGTATTGTGGTCTTTATTATATATATATATATATATATATATATATATATATATATATATATATGTGTGTGTGTGTGTGTGTGTGTGTGTGTATGTATATATATATACACACACACATATACACACATATATACAATATTCCAACTTCAAAATTACATTGAAAGTTATCTTATTAGGAATTGCCGGATTTCAAATTTTCTTCCTCTTGTCTCTCTGAAAAGAATGATGATTTGCTACTTCATTTCCCACTAAATATTTCCCACTAAAGGCAAGGAATCAGTATACTGCATTTGCATTTCTGTCCATACCAATCAATCAACAAGCATTTATTCAACACTTACATTCTGTATTCCTCTGAGAAACATGGAACACTACAACCTTAGAATAATAAAAGGCTCATGTGACTCAAGGACAATGGAGGGACCTAGGATGGGGTTGCCATGTATTGCTAGCCCTGACTTCTGTGTGAGGAGGATAAAAGACATCCACAAGTAGAGGTAAAGTGGAAGAGTAAGTGGGATGGCAGAGTGATAACAACAGATGATCAAAAAACATTTATTTAGGATCTACTATGTGCCAAGCACTATGCTAGGTATCGGGGATACAAATAAAAAAATGTGACAATCCCTTCTTCCAAGAAGCTTGAATTCTACTGGGATAAAGATTCATTATATTCATGGATAGAAAAATACAAAATTTAGACTATAGAATGCAAAAATGTATACAGGTGAGGAAAGGTGGCACTAATTAATGAGAAAGTCAAGAAGGATCTCTTGAAGGAGGAGACACACTTTAGCTGAACCTTGAAGGGGTTCCAAGAGTCAAATGGGAGGAGGGAGAGTATTCCAGGCAAGGGGGAACAGTCTTCACAAAAGTACAGAGTGGGGAGATGGCACAGTATGCGCTATGAATAGCAAAGAAACTAGTTTGGATGGAGTGTGTATGGGTCACATAGTAAGCACTTAATAAATGCTTTAGTCATCTGTCAAAAGCACTGATATTACTAAGGATGATGTTTGTTCTTCTCTTCTATCTTTGCATCCTTTCCTGGGAACCCTAATTTTTCCTGGGGAATAACTTGGTTGTGAAACTATATGGGGCTTATTTAGACAACAGCCTAAGCAGAGAGCGCTTAAGTGAGATGGAGATTACTGCAAAACGGATGTCAACTCAGCAGGCTTAGAAATCCTCTGGAATAATTCTGCATTGCTGTAGCTTTTGGGAGATTTACTTAAATTACTGAAGGAGGCTACAGATGGAGTTTCTAGGTTAGAGAAATAGTCCATAAACAGCAGAGAAATCAGTTGGAAAGGGGCAACTATCACTGATGCGGAAAGGAGATCCAGGGGCCTGAGCTAATGACTTTTTGGTTTCCTCAATTGCCTTAATGGACTGAGTGCTGGTTCACTGGTGTTTTAGAACCTCCAAAGACTGAGCATGCTTTTCAAAAGGAATTGATATCCCTCTTAGCCTGAAGGAAGGGGATTAGAAATTATTACTAAAAAACCACTTGACTGAACTTTGTCCAGGTGATACCTGATAGCATAGCAATTGTCAGGCAGGAAACCATTTCTTCAATGCCACAGTTTAATGTATAATTTATCTTAGCACAGCTATTGGGAAGCTCTCAAAGGATTCTCTCCATAGGATCATAGATTTGGAAGAAGAAGGGAAGAAATCATCTTGGCCGCACACCTCCTCACCTTCCATTCTACAGATTAAAAAACTGAGGTCCAAAGTGAACTGCCTTGCTCAAGATCACATAGGTAGTAAGTAGCAATCAGGATTTTAACCCAGTTTCTCTGACTCCAAATCTAGCACCTTTCCCCCCTGCCCTGCATAGCTGGGAACAGTGGATGGAGTGCTGGATTTGGGTCAGGAAGAAGACCTAGGTTTGAATTATGTCCTAGATATTTACTAGCAGCATGACTCTGGACAAATCAGTTTTCTGAATCTCGGTTTTCTTATATTTCAAAGGAAGTTAATAATAGTGACTTCTTTCTGGGTTTGTTGTGAGGATCATATGATACAATGCTCCATAAAAAAGTTTTGCAGACTTCAAAACACAATGAAATATGAGGTATTTTTGTGGTTCTAGACTTGTGATTTCATTAATACAGGGCACTCCCACTTGCCCAGTGTAGACGGGGAACTCATTTGTAACTTATTGTCTCTTAGACTAAGTGCTCTTAACCTTTTGAATGGCAGTCTCACAATGCTTATGAGTCCCTTCTAGAATGCTATTTTTAAATGCATAAAATAAAATACAAGGAAAACAAATTATACTGAAAGACAGTTATCAAAGCATTAAAAAAAGAACAAATTCACAGAGTGCAGGTTGAGAAGCCTTATTTGAGACAGTTGCTTGAGGCACCAAGAGGTTGAATGTCTTGCTTATGGTAACACATGTAGTATTGCTCATGTCAGAGTCAAGTCTTGACCTCAGACATTCCTGACTCCAAAACCGGACCCTCCATCCACTATACAATGTTGCCTCTTCCAAGCTCTTCTGCCTACCTATGGACTTCTCCCACTGAAATTCCCCACAGCCTCTGGGACCATGGGCTCTGACTGGTTTGCTTTTGCTTTATTTCATTGGGCCCTAGACCTATGAAGTCACTTCTTGACCACCTCCCCACATCTCCATACTTTCCACCCTCTTTTTAACTCTTGTTTTCTTGTACATGCTGTTTTCCCCTTTTAGAATATAAGTTCCTTGAGGACAGGTGCTATCTTACTTTCTTGTATTCTTTTTTCTAGCACTTATCATAGTGTTTGGCACATAAAATACCTAATAAATGTTTTTTTCATTTATTCAAAGCTATTTTATATAATATGAACACCGTTTTCATTGTATTTCTTAGAAATCATCCTAATGAACAGCAACCAACTTTTCATACTGTTCTTTCATTATTAGTATGCTTAATTTATATGGGAGAATAGATCTTCAGGATGTATCTTCTCCTTGGGAAGATTCTCTTTGAGGAACTTTCCAGGTGTGAAATATATCAGAACAGCCTTCTATGTTCTGCCTAAGCTCTTGGCTTCCTCCCTTACTCCTGAAATTGCTTTCACAGAAAGTAACACACTGTTGAAACACTTCCTTTGGGTGTGTTTGAGACTGAAAACCTGCCCCACAGATATCTTAATATCTGATATCAAGGGTGGTTGTTCTGGGAAATCCAATGTTTTATTCATTTTCTTTGAGCTGTAGTTTCACACCTGGATTTATTTCCCTTCATGCTTGTAGCTATACCTTTGTCTACTTTAGCTGTAGCGTCTATGTTGACACCTGCCTCCTGGGCTCCTCCATGAAGACCAGAAGTGTGTGTTGGGGGTGGGGAAGCCGTCACCTGTCCCACTCCAGCCACTTCAAATGCCCCTGCCCAGGGACCTGGAGGGAGTAGGGAAAGGGCCTCCCTGAAAAGCAGAGACAGAATATAGAGTGGATAGAACAAGCCTGCGAGCAAGGAGGACCTGGGTTTAAGTCCTACTCTCACTATATCGCCTTTGCTTTCACTTCCTTTCCTTGAACTCACTTCTCACATCTGCCTCTGTTAAATACTAACTCAGTGACCATGGACAAATCACTCAATCTCAGATGAGGGATCTATTGACAGATTCCAGGGGGTCAGGGAACTAAGATAGGAAAAAAATAGTTACCTCTTTATTTCCACCAAACTCTAACTTGTATTTAGCGTTTCTTTCAACTATAATTTATTTTTAAAAACCACAACATGATTCTGAGAAGGGGTCCCTAGGCTTTGCCAGACTGCCAAAAGGATCTGACACACAGCAATGGTTAAGAACCCTATTTTGGTTTTAAGAGTGCTTCTGTAATTTTTTCTGAAATCATTATAGCCTTCTATTTTGAGGCTGAATTGAATATTGATAGTCATGGATATACATTGATCAGAAATTTAGAATTGGAAGGGACTTCATTTAGTTCCAAATCTCTCATTTTACAGAGGGGGAGACTGAAGCCAAGTGGATGGAAGTGACCTGAATAAAATCTCACGGTAAGTGGCAGAGAGAGAATTCGAACCCAGGATTCCCACATTCAGCACTCCCTCCTCTGTCCCACACTGCCAGTCAAAGGCATCAAGTAATCACAGCACTTTCCCCACAGCCCCATTAATTAATAAACTGAAGATAGCTATGGGAATTTGAAACTCTAGAGAAATCAGTGTCAGCGATAACAAAAGCCAGTGATGATCGGTGTTAAATTTTAGGAAGCAAATTTGCTCAAACTAATTTGTTCTGGGTGGCTGTCGAGACACGGCTGATGTCAATTATAATTATACTCCGCAAAGAGGTATAGAGCTAGTAGAGCACTGTGGAAATCAGGGAATTCGGCAAGTAGGGCCAACCCTGAATGATGCCCATTAAGTTCAGGTTCATCTGAAAAATATGCATGTGCATAACATAAATAGCTATTCCATGAATAGTGCTCTAATTTCAAGATGCTGCTATTACATATTGGAATCTCGTATGCAGAGAATAGCAGTGAAGAGTCCTCCTTTGTCAGAGGACTCTCTGGCTACTCTTGCTTTCCTATTGCAGCCATTTCAATCGAGATAAGGAAAGACTAGAGAAATCCTGGACACAACATTGGGCCTAAGTACAAGCAGGATAGGAGGTTGTCTACCTGGTGCTATCCCAGGGGCCAGGAAACAATAATAACACATATTTATATAGGTCCTAAAGGTCTACAAAGTGCCTTCCTGAAAATAGCCCTGTGAAGTAGGTAGTACAACTATATGCCTGGATAAGGTAACCAAGGCCCAGAGAGGTAAAATGATTTTCTTTGGGCCACATGGTTAATGAAAGTAAGGGAGGAGATTTGAATCTTTGTTTCTTAAATCCAAAGTACAATGTCTTTTACTCTAAACCAACTTGTTTTTTTTCCTGAAAAAGCAAAAAGCAAAATCCCTAAATAAGCAAGCAATAACAACAACAACAATAATCCCACTTGGTCAAAAATCACTTTTTCATCCAGCTTGAGCTTAAATTCAAAATCTGCTAGGGGGAGCAAAAAATTCTTGTTACTGATAATCTTATTAATTCATCATCACCCATTACCACTCTCTGGGAGAAAAGACCCTAGGGCAGAGGTTTCCAAACTTATTTGGCTTGCTGCCCCCTTTAAAAAATTACTCAAGTCTCCCTGGAAATCTACTTTTTTTAACCCTTTAACTTTTTTTTTTTTAATTTGAGTCATTTTGAACTACTACCACCTCCTGGATCATTCCAGCACCCTCCAGGGGGTGGCATCATCCACTTTGGGAACCTAGAGGAGTGGAAAAGATATGTTTTGACAGGAAGAAGAAAATGGAGTAGGGACAGAGATCATAGGCCCAGTCAGTGTGGTACTGAATAACTAGTGGACATCGAGAGTTTGAGCTAAATGAAAGTAGGTGATGGAGTTCTGCAGAAAATCCCTATCTGCTTGACACCCTATACTTAGAGCTGACCTCCATGACTACTAAATTTGGCTTTTTCAACTCTTTCCCTCCCACATCCCACAACCAACTTAGATTTCTTGGACATGGCTCCTGAAAGGTAAATCAGAAGAAGGCAAGGCATTACATTTTGTTCAGTTACTCATATGGCTGGTATGGAGGACCAATATTTAGTTCAAAGGATTTAAAACTATCAGCAGATTTGGAGAATAAGTAGTGGCAGAAACTTTTATGGGATGATAGAATTAAATGTTAGCTATCATTTAAAAAACAAACTCATGGATTCTAAGTAGGCCACTAAGAACAAAGCAGCACACAAGAAGGGTTAGCTGATTAACTTTTATGATGAACAATGGATTTTGAAAAGGATTCAAAAGATCTCATTCAGAGTCACAGTTAGGCATATTTTCATTTGGGACAAAACAATAATTGAATAGATTTGGGTGTTTGAGAGGAAAGGTGGGAGTGGAAGAGAGAAGAGTTTGATCATGGGTGCAGCTGTACCTAGAGAGGGGGCAGTCTGAATCTTCTATCTACAGGGGTTATAGCAGAGAGCTGACCCCATAACATGGGCACCTCAGTGATGTGACCCTAGAGGGGATAGGCAGGGAATACTGGCAGGTAGAACACTGCTAGATGAGATTAATAAGGGCACAGCCATCTCAAGGAGAAAATATATCCTCCTGGGGAGAAAGCATCCATTTCCCCACAAATATTGGGAGCCTGGGATAAAGCCTGAATTAATCCATCTTAGTTATACCAATATACAGTGTTGGTCAGTGAGGTGATGAGGATGACTCTGAAGTCATAGGTCTGGGTGTCTGATAAGACAGTAAGATGGAAATTGGGAAGAGGAAGGGCTGCTCAGGTAGGAGGTATAGAGATTATGTTCTGTTTTAGGCATGTTGAAATTGAAATAACTATCCAGTTCAAAATCTCCAAAAGGCAGACTCTGGGGAAAGTCTAGGGCTAGATAAATTATCTGAGAGTCATCTGGATAGAGATGATAATTGAACCCATGGGAGATAATGAGATCACCAAGTGAGAGAGTGTAAATAGAAAACAGAAGAGAGTTTGGTATAGAACATTCGGAAAGACCCGCATGAGTCTCATGGTTGAAGAACTAGCAAGGAGTCTGAGTGGTCAGACAAGTAGGAGGTGAACTAGGAGAGATAACCATTATTAAATCCTAGAGAGGAGAGAAATCCCTACCTACCTGCAAGGAACTTGGAGAAGGGGGATATTACACATGCATAAATATATATTATAAAAGATACC
The DNA here is from genome assembly GCF_900497805.2 of Vombatus ursinus. Lineage (NCBI taxonomy): Eukaryota > Metazoa > Chordata > Mammalia > Diprotodontia > Vombatidae > Vombatus > Vombatus ursinus. The sequence continues at coordinate 4,255,724 of NW_020954588.1, forward strand.
ATTTGATAAGTACAAAGGAGAGATTTGAGCAAACTGCTATATGGAGTCCAGAGGTGGGGAGATCCTAAATCCTAGAGAGTATCTAGGAGGAGGAGGAGGTCATTAACTCCTATGTCAAATGCTGCAGAGAAGTCAGGAAATATAGGTACTGAGAAAAATTAGATTTTTGCAGTAAAGATACCATTGGTAAATTTGGAGAGAGCAATTTCAATTGAAAGTCAGTTCATTTGGAAGCCAGATTGCAGAAGTTTTAAAAGGGAGTGAGGAGAGAGAAAGTGGAGTCATCTAGTGAAGATGGCTTTCTCAATGAATTTTTCTGAAAAGGAGAGATAAGAGAAAATAGTGAGTTGGAGGAAGCAATTGGATCACATAGAGGTTTTCAAGGATTGAGGAGACATTATAGGCAGCAGAGAATTAGCCATTAAATAGGGAGAGATTAAGATAAGAAAGAAAGTGGGGAAGATAGTAGAAATCATATGCAAGAGAAGATGGAAGGGAATAAGATCCAGGGTACATATAGAGGGGTTGGCCTTACTTCTTCACCTCATATTGGAATGAAGGAGGAGGTAGTGGTATATGATGTCAGAAGGATTTGGAGCAGGGGAGGAGAGAGCTCAAGGCTGTGTGTGTGTGTGTGTGTGTGTGTGTGTGTGTGTGTGTGTGTGTGT